>NC_067161.1:43374423-43476923 GCF_903995435.1 Acomys russatus | reverse complement strand
CGCGTCTAAGGAATAAAGACCATAGCGGCGCAAGGAGAAGTACAACAGAGATGTGGCTTTAACGACCCATCGGGGCTTTGAAGGCGTGAAAGAAAATGTGGATAACAAAACAGAATGGCCTGTGAGAAACTGTCCCCTCTAAACATTAGCACTCCAGTGAAGGCTAGAATTCAACACTCCCAGGTTCCTGCTCAAGGTTTTGTTTGTTTTGTTTGTTTTTCCCTTTTTTTAAAATAGCCCTGGCTGTCCCAGAACTCTCTTTGTACACCAGGCTGGCCTCAAACTCACAAAGATCCGCCTGCCTCTGCTTCCCGAGTGCTGGGATTACAGGAGTGCGCCACGACACCCGGCTCTGGATCAGCTAACCCTATATAACAGACTCCTGGGTCACCTCATTTGGATCAGGTAGATCTGGGCAGGGCCCGGAACTGGCACATCACACTCATGCCAAGACACTGCTGATGCTGGCAGTGCTTCCGGTGCTGTGTAGTCCTGGCCGGCCTTGAACTCACTGTGTAGACCAGGCTGGCCTCAAACTTGTAGTGATCCTCCAGCCTTTGCTTTCTGAGAGCTGGGATTACAAGCGTGAACCACGATGCCTGCTAGGAAAGCCTTTTATAAAAAGACAAAGATAAACACATGGAATTAGCACCTCCGTGATGTTCACTAAGCACCCTCCCATCTGCTTCCTTCGTAGTTTATAAGAAACATTCTCATCTAAGAGGAGCGGCTGACTGCTTGGGAGCGATGGCGATTTGACTTCGTTTATGCTAACTCTTGCTCTTTGACCTTGTGAGCTGCTGCTAACCCACGGAGCTGGGATGATAGCTAGCTCGCCCTGCCTTGGAGGAACAGTCCTACTTACTCCCATTGTTCTTTTCAGCAGCAGAGCTCGATGATGCCGCCTTCCAGGACCCATGGTTATTTTTGTCAACCATCGTCTCATCCCACTCCTCCCAAACAAGGCTCTCCTGTGAGTCATCTGGGGAACCCAGAGGCATATGACGGCTGTTCAGCTGGAATGTGGCCATTCAGGAGGAGAGCGTTAACATGCTCTTGTGCTCAATTGGAAAAAAACAACACCACCACAGATTCAAAGGCTGCTCGGAACTCAAGAATCTGCAATATATATGTATGATAAATGCTTAATATGTGTGTGTGTTTATTTATACTCACTCACAAATTTAGTAAATATTTGGGGATTATCTGTACCAGGCAGTTTTGTTTGTTTGTTTGTTTGTTTGTTTGCTCTACTGACACAGCAGTGTATAAAACAGAACCCCCCTTTTTTACGGGGTTCATTTATGTTCCATTCGTGGACCATACGCAGTACCCACCTCATCAAGGTTTTTCTCTTTTTTTGTCTTGTTTCTTTTTCTAAGACAGGGTTTCTCTGTGTAGCCTTGGCTGTTCTAGACTCACTCCGTAGACTAGGCTGCCTTCGAACTCACAGCAATCCACCTGCCTCTGCCTCCCAAGTGCTGGGATGAAAGGTGTGTGCCACCGCCAGATCTCTGTGAGTTCAAGGCCAGCCTGATCTACAAAGTGAGTACAGAATAGCCGAGGCTACACAGAGAAACCCTGTCTCGAAAAACAAAAAACAAAAGGTGTGCGCCACCACGCCCAACTAAGGTTTTTTCTTTCTATATTCTCAGTTGCCTGATTCTAGAAACAAACAGTGGATAAATTTTTATTTCTTTGTGTAGCCCTGGCTGTCCTGAAACTCTTTGTAGATGAAGCTACCCTTGAACTAGCCTCTGCCTCTAGGGTGCCGGGATTAAAGGCGTGCGCCACCACACCAGGCCAGTGTTTTAAGCTCCATGGTGTTCTGACTGTCCTGAAAACTAGTGCTGGCATCATGCGAAGTAGCCCTTGAGTGTCCATGCATGCAGCATATGCTCCCCACCTGGTAATCACTTAATGACCATGTGGGTTATCAAACTGGAAAAAAAACATTTAACAGACTCAGTGCTTTGCAGACATCGACTCTAGGTCAAGGAGGACCAGTGTCTTCCCAGAGTGTACTTGTGTGTCAGAGGACACAGTCTTGCAATGAAGTAGGTGAAATTAAAAACAACAGGGGTTTTGGTGGAGGTGACTGTGGGTTTGGGCACAGTAAAGCATGAAAAAGGAAGAGTCCTAATGTAGGCAAGATAATTGGGTATTCAATTGTGGGTGACATTTTCCAGGTTCATTATGGCGAAGCTGTTATGGATTGAATCTAAATCCACAAAATTCCTATGTTTAGGGGTCCTAACATATGACCTTCCTCTGTTCCCCTCCTCCTTTGCATTTAGGAACTGCGTCTCTGTCATGTTCACCCCACTAGTTTATTTCAGAAGCATGTAATGCATGGTCTCGTTCCACAGGTGTACAGCTGGAGAAGAATTTCAGGAAGATTTATACTTAAATGAGATGTGAGACTTACAGTTGTTGTGGGGAGAAGCTGGGGACATCGGTGGCTGTGGGTCAAATGTTATCTGTCAGAAGTATTACAGGCTAAATAGTGGTCCCCCAAAAGTTACATGTGGAAATCCAATCCCTGGGGGGCCTTCCTCAGATTAGGAGTTTCTTCTCCTCTTTCTCCTTCTTTGATCCTCTTCCTCTTTCCCTTCTTCTTCCTTTTCTTCCTCCTCCTCCTCTTCTTCTTCTTTTTTGCCTTTTCAAGACAGGGTTTCTCTGAATAGCTCTGGCTGTCCTGAAACTCACTCTGTAAACCAGGCTGGCCTGGAACTCATAGAGATCTGCCTGCCTCTGCCTCCCAGTGCTGGGATTACAGGTGTGCACCACCACCAATCAGCAGATTGTATCTTTAAAGAAGTAACTATGGAGCCATGAGTATGTTCAGGCTACAGAACAGGCTTGCCTCTAGTGTCCTCCACTGCGGGGGAAAAAGAAGGTCTGGTTGGATCCCAATGAGACCAACGAAATCGCCAATGCCAACTCCCGTCAGCAAATCAGGAAGCTAATAAAAGATGTGCTGATCATCCGGAAACCTGTGACAGTCCATTCCCCGGGCTTGGTGCCGGAAAAACACCTTGGCTCGCCGGAAGGGCAGGCATATGGGCATAGGGAAGCGGAAGGGTACCGCCAACGCCCGCATGCTCGAGAAGGTGACATGGATGAGGAGGATGAGAATCCTGCGCCGGCTCCTGAGGAGATACCGAGAATCTAAGAAGATTGACCGCCATATGCACCACAGCCTGTGCCTGAAGGTCAAGGGGAACGTGTTCAAAAACAAGCGGATCCTCATGGAGCACATCCACAAGCTGAAGGCGGACAAGGCCCGCAAGAAGCTCCTGGCTGACCAGGCTGAGGCTCGCAGGTCTAAGACCAAGGAAGCACGCGAGCGCCGGGAGGAGCGCCTCCAGGCCAAGAAGGAGGAGATCATCAAGACCCTGTCCAAGGAGGAGGAAACCACGAAATGAAGCTTCCCTCGTGTCTGTACATAGTGGCCTGGCTGTGGCCTCACGTGGATCAGTCATTAAAATAAAACAAACAAACAAAAAAAAAGAAGTAACTATGCTAAAATGATTTCACTATATGAGTGGGATCATTACAAAAGGAGAACAATAGGACACAAATACCCAAAGGGAGGTCTATATGAAGACGCAAGAAGACATCCACCTACACGCCACCTACACGCCACCTACACGTGGAGAAAGGCACGCAAACTCCTTGATCTTGACCCCTAGCAGCCTCCAGAAATATAGAAAATTAATCCCTATTTCTTAAGTCACCCAGTCTGGGGCAGTTTATTACAACCCTAAAACAATCAGTGCAGAGTGGTCTAGTTTCACTTCTGTTGCTCTGAGGAAACATCCTGGCAAAAGCCAACAAGGAGAGAAAAGGTTTATCAGGCTGACAATTTCAGCTACAGCCCATGGCAACAGAGAAGCTAAGGACCATCACATCACATCCACAGTCAGAAGCAGAGAAATACACATACCCAAGCTGCCTGCTCTCATCTACCCTCCTCCTGCCCTGTGTCCTTCAGGATCCTCTGCCTAGGGGATGGTGCCACCTGTAGTGGGCTGTCTTCCCAAAATCCATTAACAATCTAGACAATCCCCCACAGACAAGGCAATTGTTCAGCTGAGATTCTCTCCCCAGGTAATTAATTCTAATTCGTGGAAAGTCGGCATTTAGAACTAACCATCGCCAGAGGTGTTCTTCTGTGCAAAGGAAGCTGCATGACACTGCCAGGCACACTGAGCACCTGCAAGTGTTGTAAAGACAAGGAGTCTACTGTGCAAGTGATGGAGGGGAGGCTGCAGACGTGAGAAGGAGCTTGGCTAGGAAGGCCCTGCAACAATGAGATCTGGCCTTAACTTTGTATTCACAGTATCCAGGTGTTGAAAGGCTGAAGTCAAAAGTTAAATGGCAGCGCTGTGCAAGGCCATCCTAGAATCGGACTGTACAGCTAAGGGAGGAGATGAGGACAGTACTCTAACACAGGTTGTGTCTATGAGGTGGTGAATGATACAGCCTTGTAGTAGAGCCAGGAATGCCTGGATGGAGAGGCAGTGTTCTACAGAGATGCACAGAATGTAGATCTGACAGCTCTTACTCCCTCTTTGGGTGAAGATCAGGAAAATCCTGGGGACGGGGGAAAAAGATACAACGAGTGAGTAGCGAAAATCCTGCTTCCAGTCTGCACAAGTGGAGTCAAGAGATGCAGGCTGCCAAGGGATAGAATGGCATCAACTAAAAACAGGTAGCTGAGGGCCACCCCACAGAGGGCGACTGCGCCCAACAAAGTGTTAGGTCTTATGGCGGTCTGAAAAAGACAGCCTTCTTAGGCTCGTATGCATGAATGCTTGGACCTCAGTAAAAACCATTTGGGAGGAATCAGGAAGTGTGGCCTGTTTGGAGAAGATGTGGCTTTAAGATTGTGAAAGACTTGCACCATTCCCATTCTCTCTACCTGTGGATGCTGGTATCAGTGGTTCCTGCCACCACTTGCCTCTTTGCTCTGCTATCATAGACTCTAACCCCCTGAAACCGTAAAACCAATTAAACACTTTCTGTTCTAAGTTGCCTTGGCTATGGTGTTCTGCCACAGCAATAGGAAAGTAAATAGGACAGGTCTCTTAGACTGGGAAGATGGCCAGGGACATGTCAGAAGGGCCATGTGGCATTTGACATGCTGGAGGAGGAAGGGGCTCTCTAGAGAGGTGATGTCAAAGAAGAAGGTACCCAGTACAGGCTGTCCATTACTGCACCACGGAAGCCAAGGGCAGGAAAATCTAGGAAGGAAGGAGCAGCAATGGCTCAGACCAGTCAACATGGAGCCTTGAAACTTTGGGTTGATAGAGTAAATTGAGCCTGTCTTGTTAAATATGTATGGAAAAAGCAAAAACAAGATGACCAAGTATGGTCACTTACCTTTACTCCCAGTTTAATCTCAGTACTTGAGGCAGAGAAGCAGAGGCCAGCCTGCTATATATATTGAGTTCCAGGTCAGTCTGTGTCTGTCTGTCTGTCTGTCTATCTGTATGTGTGTGTGTGTGTGTGTGTGTGTGTGTGTCTGTCTGTCTGTCTGTCTGTCTCTCTCTCTCTCTCTCTCACACACACACACACACACACACACACACACACGTTGAGGGACACCACAAGGAACCAAGACAAACAGGATCTGGCCCTCAGGGAGTTGACATTCTTGGAGAAGCATAGCATAAGGAGAAGTAAACAAACCAAGCAGACTCAACCAACTGCCAACCAAAGCTATTTGGGGGAAATTCCATCTGTCCTGAACATATGCAGGCATCTCTTTACACAGAATGTACATGGTATTAGGTGTTACAAGTAATCTAGAGGAAAGCATATGGGAGGGCGGGCATAGGTTATATGCAAATACTGTGTCATTTCCTAGAGACTACGTGAGCGTCCGAGGAGACTGGCTCCTGTGCATGGCTGTGGAGTCCATCCCCTGTGACACCAAGGGACAGTTTTGCACACATTCCCCTTGTTGATTCTGGTCCTCTAACAGACCCCAGGAACTGGCCACAGGGATAGCTCAACTGGCAGGGGCAAGGCTCTCTCCACCTCTTATGTCCTCTCTACTGGGAACGTTGGCCTCTCTCTCGCTCCTTAACAGTTAGGCCTCTTCACACAGCGTGGACAATCATCACCATCTCACTGCTTGTGGCTCACAGCTGCCTCCAGACCATCAGCCTGGAGTGAACCTGCGCTGAGCGTCGCAAGGAAGCACCGGACCGCACACCGTGAAAACCTGCAAGTTCCCTCAAGGCTGTAGTCAGTAAGCAGAGCCCAGGAGAGCCCAAGCCACAAGTCCAGTCCGAGAGCCAGTAGGCTCAAAATGCAAGAACTAAGCTGGTGTTTGCATTTAGGGGACAGAGCCAGAGAAAGATTCCGTCTTTCAGCTCAAGTATGCAGAAGCCATCTTGTTCCATTCAGCGCCTTGATGGATGGGGTTAGGGCCACCTTCGCTATCCACTCCCCAGGAGCTGAGATTCACATGTCTGCCTCATCCAAAAACACCTCCACAGCTACTCAGCTTCCGACAGCTGGGACAGGATACCTGAGGTAAATATCTTTTGCGTTTTTTGATTATAGATTTTTTAAAACTCAAGTCTGAAATATCAATTAAAAATACCGATGTGTAGGGGGGTGTTTTACATCCCAAGTCGCAGTACTCAATCTTGCATCTGTCCCGTTACTTAATTTGTAAAAAGCTGAACGGTGCAGCTGTTTGAGCTTTCAAAGCTCAAACAGTATGTCAGAAGATGGTGCGCTGAGGTTTGGAAGAACGAACTGTATCCGAGGGCTGGAACAGTCCACGACCAGGAGGACTAAACACATAAAAAGACGGGCGACTCCTTAGGGTGTCAAACGTCATATCCTTTAGCTCTGAAGTGGCATCCCTGTCTTTAAAGTCCCCTGCAGTGTGAACTACACCATAACAGGTAACTGCAAAGGCCAGGAGGGTCTGGAGCACTATGTCTCCGGGCAGCGACTCATACTCCTTTTCTGCCAGTCGGATATGAGAACGATGCTGTGCAGCCGAAAAGGCAGCGTGGGCGAGGGCAAAGAGGCCGATGCACACCAGCCCCCTCCACAGCCACGGCACCATGACTCGGAAGGAACGGCGGCCCCAGAGGCAGCCTTCCACTCCGGGGTAAATATCTTAGAAGACGGAAAAACTTGTCTTGGCTCACAGTTTCAACGCTTCCATGCTCATCCGGCCTCCTTGCTTTGGGCCTGTGGCAGCGCAGTACATCGTGGTGGGAGCACTTGGCAGAACAGGGATGTTCAGCCTATGGCCACTGGGAAGCAAAGAGAGAGAATAGATCAGGGACATAACCCCAGTGACTTCACTTACCCACCAGTCTCACCTCTTCTCCTCTTGCTGGTTATTACAGTGTCTCACTGTGTAGCCCAGATGGACTTCACACTTGTGGCAATCCTCCTGACTCAGCTTCCTGGGTATTGAGATTACAAATACTGCACCACCGCTTCCTGTGGGCCCTGTCTCTGAGATGTCCTTCCACTTCTCAAAGGTGCCACAGGCTGAAAGCGGGCCTTTAACACACGAGTCTTGGAGGAAATACTGCAGACTCCAGCTGCAGCACAGGAATGGCCGGAACAAGGTGCAGCCATATATCTGGACATCCTGTGGCTCAGTCAAGATGACCAACCTGATGATGTAACTGCATCACACAGAGGAGGGACGGCCCCTCAGTGGCAAGCTTGGAAACAACCCTAGGCTAGCCTCAGGGACAAAGATAATGGGGATGCTTTTCCTTTTTTTTTTGTTTTGTTTTGTTTTGTTTTTTTTCTGTTTTGTTTCTTTTTTTTTTTTTTTTTTTTTTTTGAGCAGGGTTTCTCTGTATAGCCTTCTCTCTTTGTAGACCAGGCTGGCCTCGAACTCACAGAGATCTATCTGCCTCTGCTTCCCGAGTGCTGGGATTAAAGGCGTGCGCCACCACCACCCAGCTTTAGCTTGCTTTTCCTAGTCAGGGTTCTCTCTGCTGTCTAAGGCTCCTTGTGCAGAAACAGGTCAGCAGTAATCTACGTATTTATTTATAGCTTTGGGGCAACCTGTTTACTAAGCTGAGACATGCTTTTGTGACATCTGTTGACTCTAACATGAAAGCTCACTCTCTCTAACATAACTGCAAGCTAGATTTGGTGGCCCATACCGCTAATCCTAGCACCTGTGATTCCTAGGACCTAAGGTGGCTCACAACTCTAGCTACAGGAAATCCGACACCCTCTTCTGGTCTCTGAAGAAACCATACATGCATGTGATACACAGACATATATGCAGGAAAACTATAACAAAATAAACTAAAATAAAACTCCAGTTTCCAGGGGCTATGATACCTTCCACAGGGGATATGATCCCCTCCACATGCACCAGACACACCTGTGGTACACGGGCGTGCATGCAGACACACCTGTGGTGCACAAGCATGCATGCAGAGACACCTGTGGTGCACAGGCATGGGTGTAGGCAAAACACCCATATGCATAAAATAAACAATAAAACAAACGTGCTCATTTTGTTGTTGTTTCCAAGACAGAGTTTCTCTGTGTAATCTTGGCTGTCCTGGAACTCACTCTATAGACCAGGCAGGCCTTGAACTCAGAGATCTGCCTCCCAAGTGCTGGGATTAAAGGTGTGTGCCGCCACCACCTCGCTTGATTTTAAGCCAGATTCAGTAGCACACATCTGTAGTCCCAGCACTCTTGCCACAACATGGAAGGCAGACACAAGAGAGGGCCAGCTCGCCTAGAATACACAGAAGGATAAAAGAAATGAGAACCCCCCCACATCAACAAAGCAGGAGGAGAAAATCAACAAGAGCTGTTTTCTGACCTCCATATGCATGCTATACACATGTAGCCAGGACACACATGCACACACATATACACACACACATCACATACACACACGTGCATATCACACACACACATGTGCATATCACACACACACACATGCACATCACATGCACACACATGCATATCACACAGATGTGCATATCACACACACATGCACATCACATGCACACACGCGCATATCACACACATGTGCATATCACACACACACATCACATACACACACGTGCATATCACACACACAAGTGCATATCACACACATGTGCATATCACACACACACATGCACATCACATGCATATCACACACACATGCACATCACGTGCACACACGTGCATATCACACACACATGCATATCACACACACATGCACATCACATGCACACACGTGCATATCACACACACGTGCACATCACACACACATGCACATCACATGCACACACGTGCATATCACACACATGCACATCACGTGCACACACGTGCATATCACACACACATGCATATCACACACACATGCACATCACGTGCACACACGTGCATATCACACACACACGTGCATATCACACACACATGCACATCACATGCACACACGTGCATATCACACACACATGTGCATATCACACACACATGCACATCACATGCATATCACACACACATGCACATCACATGCACACACGTGCATATCACACACACATATGCATATCACACACACACGTGCATATCACACACACATGCACATCACATGCACACGCGTGCATATCACACACACATGTGCACATCACACACACATGCACATCACATGCATATCACACACACATGCACATCACATGCACACACGTGCATATCACACACACATATGCATATCACACACACATGCACATCACATGCACACACGTGCATATCACACACACGTGCACATCACACACACATGCACATCACATGCACACACGTGCATATCACACACACATGCACATCACGTGCACACACGTGCATATCACACACACATGCATATCACACACACATGCACATCACATGCACACACGTGCATATCACACACACATGCACATCACATGCACCCACGTACACACACACACAGAGTAATAACAAAATATAAAAAATTTTACATCCCACCTATACTTCCAGTGGATGGGTAGCCGCCCCATATAGTAACTCAGGGGTCCAGGCTGCAACTGTGGCTCTCCCAAGACCCTACTTATCATCTCCATCTTGCCAAGAGAAAGGGAAAGAGGGGAGTGGCACGCTTTGTTCTTGGTTATGTGCCATTAGTAAGAACTAGCCACCCTGTCACGCCGCAAAGGAGGCTGGGGTACATACTGGTCTCGCCCTGCACTGTAGCTCTGAATGTTTATAATGGCAGAAGGTCACTTGAGGGGACAGTTTGACTTTCTGAGAGAATTGGATGGCAGGCACTTGGGTGCTTGGACTCTGGTTCTGTGTCAGACTCTTTTTCTTTAGATTTATTTGTTTGTTTGCTTGTTTTACCTGTATATATGAATATATATGTATGTGAGCCTCATGCACACCTGGTGCCCATGGAAGGCAGAAGATGGTGTCAGATATCCAAGAGTGAAGGATGGCTTTGAGCCACCATGTGCATTCTGGGAACTGGGTCCTTTGAAAGAGCAACAAGTGCATTTAACTGTGTAGCCGACTCTTCAGCCCCCATATCAAGCCACCACTGACATGTTAGACTGCATAATTCCTCTTTAGAGAGGAACAGTGTGCAGCGTGTGGTAGGATGTTTAACAACACCGCTGGCTTCTATCCTCTGACACCTGAAGTACCACAGCCCCAGACATGACATTAGACAATGTCCCTCCAGCTGGTTGTGGTGGCGCATGTCTTTAATTCTAGAACTTGCGAGGCAGGGGCAGGTAAATTTCTGTGAGTTCATGACCAGTGTGGTCTACATAGTGAATTCTAGGACAGCAGGTGCTATAGAGAGAAACCCTGTCTCAATAAAGAAAGAAGATGAGGAGGAGGAGGAGGAAGAAGGAAAAAAGGCAAGTTTTCCCACACATTATAACAACACACATAAATAAATAAACGTAACAAATGCTTCTCTCTAAGCATTATCTCTAAGCATTAGACAGTATAACCGTGGTTACGGAAGGTCGTGAGCCACATGTGGGTTCTGGGACGCCTCAGGCATACTAACAGCTGAGCCATCTCCCCAGGCCCACAACAGGTGCTTTACAACCCCATGGGTACAGTTTCCTACAAACAGGCCTGAAAACTCCCGCTTTTCCACTTCTTCACTTGCTATTTAGTTTGGAAATCGTTTGGAAACCTTGAGCACGAAATTCAACACCCTCCCCCCAACTAAGAACAATTGTTCTAGATAAGAAAGAAACTGTCAGCCTATCTGTCAGCTAGATATGGAATGTAATGAAATAGCGTGTTCGGTTTCTTTATCGCTTGCAGAGCTCAGGGGATCACTGTTCGGTCTGGCTCACAGAGTTACTGACACAATAGCGGAGGTGCTGACTTGAAGATGCAGAGAGAACTGCATGATGCATCCTCAAGCTCAAGGCTATGCTATTCCCAGGATACAAGAATCATCTCTGGAGATACCACACTGCTTGGCAAAGCCAGAGCAACTTGCAAAGAAACACTCTGCCTCCTTTGCAAATTAGTGTGCCCATGTGACACCTGGAAGTGATCTGAAGTGGTGTGTGCCACTCCTTGCTAAGTCTTCTAAGATTTTTCTTCTCCCCATGACTGGAACTAAGACTTTTTCTTTTGGCTTATTTTGTTTTGTTTTACCATGCTGGCTTGTCTGTAAAGAATAGACTTTCTAGCCGGGCGTGGCAGCACACTCCTTTAATCCCAGCACTCAGGAGGCAGAGGCAGGTGGATCGATATGAGTTCAAGGCCAGCCTGGTCTACAAAGCAAGTCCAGGACAGCCAAGGCTACACAGAGAAATCCTGTCTTGAAAAACAAACAAACAAACAAACAAAAAAAGAGAATAGACTTTCTCAGTTGTACAGATTTTCTGAAATTTCTGGGCAGAAACAAGATTATTTTGATAATTTGCCTACTGAAAGACAATATTTTTCAGTACCCAGGCAATTCTTGGTCTTCCTGGGGCTGATGAAATATACTCGTGGGATGGATATTAATTCCAGGAAATGGACTAACTGGTGAGGAGCAACAGAAAGCAGTGCCAGCCAGCTGAGCCTTGGGAGGCCAATAGTTTGCTTTATCGCCCAGACACCTAACAGTAGGGTGTTGCTTTGCTACACAGCTTTCCTGGCTGCAGCTGATAGGGCAATCCTTCACACTCCCACGGGAAGCTTTGAGATAGTGTCAGAATCCCAGTGAACTCCAGGTTTGCAGACGGCTCCCAATAGGAAGTACTGGTTTCTATACTCATAAAAACATGCAAGGTTTGGGCTGGAGAGATGGCTCAGTGGTTAAGAGCACTGCCTGCTCTTCCAAAGGACTGGGGTTCAATTCCCAGCACCCATATGGCAGCTCGCAGCTGTGTGTAACTCCAAGATCTGACACCCTCACACCAACACACATAAATTAAAAATTAAATATTTTTTAAAAACATACAAGGCTCTAGAAACTAAAAACGGTTATTGGAATATAACTTGATTGCGATGAAATACAGGGTGTGATTGATAAAGACTCGCTTGAAACAAAACTGAAAAAAAAAAAAGAGAGAGAGAGAATATAGCTGCTGGAGTTTCTGTGAGGTGAGAATTCACCTGTGAATTCTGAAGTGTCCCTTCTAAGCAGAGCAATTTGGATCTGGATAAGTGAATTTTTAAAATACTTTTGTCTTTACTTATGTGTATTAGATGTGTCTGTGTGTAGGTTTGTGTACTTGGACACGGTGCTTGCAGTGGACAGAAGAAGGCATCCAATCCCTGGGAACTGGAGTTACAGATGGTTGTGAGCCACCATGTGGGTCCTGGGAACCCAATTAGGGGGGCGTCTGCAAAAGCATCAAATGCTGTAGCCCCTGAGCGTCTCTCCAGCCCCACAACGGGTTAGTCCACCAGCCTTTATTCCTCTCTTCCGCTTGCCATTTAGCCTAGAGACAATAAACAAACAGAATAACCGATGGTGTATTGTGAATAAAAGTGCTCTACCCAATTCCTGCTCAGAAACTTCTTGTAGACTATCCAGATGCCTTGCCAGGCACCATGGCCTCTGCTGGTTGGCCCCGGCTTCCACAATCACCCGAAGAGCCAAGTGTAGAGATGGGGTGCATGCACCGGGACGTGTTGGGACCACACACTGATGAAATTTCTCCCTCCCCAGCCAGCAAAATTTAGTGAGAATGTTTTATGTTTTCATGTTACATATAAGCTTTCCATACAGGCTCCCAGGCCTCCTGAGAAGAGCTCGAGTCATGTCACCAATAGACTTTTGTCACTCTGAGCATTTTATACAACTTGCCCGCATACGCTGCACATATAGTCCCTCTCGGTCCATGAATCTCACTGGGGAGTCCCATGCCTGACACAGGACCTGAAGACTGTTCATCATTCAGCGCTCAGTGTACAAAAAGAGAAAAAAAATGTAAAAAAAATTATCTCACAAGCAGATGCTGCCAGGCGACCGTTTTCTTTTAGGCGGCGGTAAAGCACAGCATAACGCAGGGTTTATGGGCCCTATCATCCTTCAGCATTTATAGTCGTTTCCCGCTGTTCTGCATCCTCTACTACGGTCGGTCTCTGGGGCTCCTTCCTTCTTTGCAAAGCAGACACTGTGTCCCCACAAAACAATTCCCCTCACCCTGCTCGACTCTCTCTATGAATGTGGCCACCCTGTGGCACGCCGGTAAGCAGAGCCGAGCAGTGCCTGTCACTCTGTGGTGGTGTATTCTACACAGCGCTGTTCACCCATGTTGCACCATGTATGTGTTAGAGTGTCCTCTTCTGTGGCTGAGTGATGACCCCCCCCCCCCTCGTGACTACATGACATTCTTAGGTACCTGCTTGTCAGTAGACCTAGGTTAGGCTACCTTATGGCTGTTGTGAGCAAGTTGTGAGACTTCCGTTGCTGCTGTTGTTTGCAGGCAGGGTCCCACTATGTAGCTCTGGCTGTCTTGGAACTCACCCTATTAGACCAGGCTGGCCTCTGCCTCCTGAGGGCTGAGATTAAAGGTGCGTGCCACTACGCCTGTAAATTCTGTTGTTTTAATCTACAAAGATCGTGGTACCTTGTTACAGCTGTGACCAAAAACTAACACAACAACCCAACAGAGATATAGACAAGAGACAGAGACCTCTACCACAAAGGAGAGGAGCAGCTGTGTGTAGAGGTAGTTGACTTCTCCGGTGTCCTTGTGAGCTCCTGCCTTCAGAATAAGCCCTCAGGGCAGGTGTTTAAGGAACAGGATTGATCCCCACAGTGCTCAAGGATGAAAGCTAAACGTATCAGGTGGAGTTCTTGTAAGGACTCTCTCCAGCTTCTAGCAGCTTCCTCCTTGCTGTGTTTGAAATGGCCTTCCCTATGGTCTCAAGAACTCAATCCTCTAGACTTTATCTAACGCTAATTACTTTCCAAAAGCCAGTCTCTAAATAGCTCCACGGTGGGGCTAAAGCTTCAGCACATGACTGCTCAGAGGATGCAGTGCAGTTGACAGTATTCCACTCCAGATCCACAGAATTTTCCCTCCCTCCCTCCCTCCTTCCCTCTCTTCCTTCCTCCTCCCTGTAAATGAGTGTACAGGGCTGGAGAGATGACTCAGCAGTTAAGAGCACAGACTGCTCTTCCAGAGGACCCAGGTTTGACTCCCAGCACTCACATGGCAGCTCAAAACAGTCCGTAACTCCAGTTTTAGGGGATCCTATGCCGCTGACCTCTGAGGCACCTGCACTCACGTGCACATACCCACTTGGAGGCACGCACACCTACGTACAATTTAAAAATTAAAAATAAATCTTTTCTTTAAAAAGAAATAATATTCAGAGCAGTGCTCTTCACAACAGCAAAAACCCACAAATGAATCAAGTGGCCATCAGTGATGGAGGTGGGGGGTGGGAGCACGAGAAGGGACAGGGAGACACCACACAAGCCCTGAACGATCTATCTTTGGTGACACATTGCAATACTGAGTTCTATTGATTCATTAGTATATGGGGAAAAAAAAGTTGGTTCCACAAAAAATTCATACAGCAAGATGAATTTTTATAAATCTAAAAATAACCCAAAGTAAGAACAGATACTCGTTAGAAACATACACAGAACACAAGTGCCTAAGAGACGCAGAGACCACTGGGCCTGGAGGCACAGGCCCCCAATCCCAGAAGTTCAAGGCCTGCCTGAGCCACAGAGGGGGTCAAGGCCAGTCTGAGCAACTTAGAAAAACACTATCTCAAAATAAAAGTCTAAACAGGAGCCTGGGGATATAACTCAGTGACAGAGCATCTTCCCAGAAAGCACTGGGCCCTAGGTTTGTTTGACCCAGCCCCACACAAACAACAACCAAAATAGAAATGAGAAACGGGACGAAGGCAGGGTAACGGGAGAGCAGACTACTTTCGAGCTGTGAATGGTTGAACTTTCCCATTTAAGTACAATTAAAATAACATAAAAGGGAAAGCAAATACGGGATTCAGGACGTGGACTACCAAGCAGTGGGAGGCAGGATCTTGGGGTGGAGGAAAGAAACCCCTACAATTCCATGTTAGTTCCTGCCAAGTATTAGTCAGCTTCCTGTTACTATAACAAAATACCTGGCGATCAACTTACAAAGATGAAAGGCTTTTTTGGGGCTCACAGTTTTGGAGGCTGAGGCTCCAGCCATGGTCCACGGCTCCACTGCACTATACATTTTTTTTCTACATTTATTTTATGCGTATGGGTGTTTGGCCTGCATGTCTATGTCTGTGCACTCTTTGCATGCCTAGTGTCCTCGAAAGCTGGAGGAAGGTATCCGAGCCCTGGGGACTGGAGATGGACGGTTATGAGCTGCCATGTGGCCGCTAAGAATCGAACTGGGGTCCTGTACAAGAGCAGACAGTGCTCTATGTCACTGAGGCACTGCCCCAGTCCCTCCACTGCTTTTGAGTCTGTGACAAGGCAGCAGCACATCACGGCAGGAGTAGAGAAAGCCACTTATGGCAGCTGGGAAATGAGAGCATAAGCGAGGGGTGACTCCTTCAAGGGCACGCCCACAGTGGCCTAATGCTTCCTGGCAGGCCTCACCTCTTACAAGTTCCACTACCTCCTAAGCGGACTAAGTCAGGGATCAGGCCTTGATGACAAGACATTCCAGCTCCAAATTGTACCATCCCAGATCTGCTGTGGCTTGGTTCTGTTTTGGGTGGCGAGTTTGTGGGCTCCTGTTATAGAGCAAACTAAATAACTAGATTAAGGCAGGCCATGCGTGGAGCAATGAAAAACCAATTAGAAATGCAGAAAGGGAAACACGAAGCCATTGTCCATGGCTCATGGCAGCTCCGGGTGGGTGGACCAAGGAAGCCTGCCTCTGTTGCTGTGAGGAGACAGCACAGACTAGAGATTTGGTACCAAGCTCTCCTGTCCTCCCTGGCTCGCCCTCCCCTGGAAGGCTGTTTCTCTCAACAGCATCTCTGACCATCTGACTGTATACCGACCAGCAGAGGACTGTGGTGCGGTGTTCTTGGTGTTCCCAGGCTCCTTCTATGCCACTAATTAAGAGAGGCGCCGAGTGCACAGGGCGTCACACAAGTGGCTGGCTTATACTGCCTACACTTAGGGCTAACGGACAGGAGTTTACATTAGTCCCTGGTACCTGCCTGTTAGAGACTGTGGTGGTTAACATTGACTGTCAGCCTGCTGGATCGACACTCATGAAGCAGACAGCCTGTGGGCGTGTCTCTGAGAAGTCTCCTGATTGGGTTACTACGGGCTGGAGGCTCTATCCTAAACGTGAGCTGCACCATGTCATGGGCCTAGGATCTAGACTGAATAAAAGGAAGAAAATGTTTAAAAATTTTGCCAGATGGTGGTGGCGCACGCCTTTAATCCCGGCACTTTGGGAGGCAGAGGCAGGCAGATCTCTGAGTTCGAGGCCAGCCTGGTCTACAGAGGAAGTTCCACGACAGCCAGGGCTACACAGAGAAACCCTGTCTCAAAAGAGTCAAAAAGGAAAAAAAAATTTTTTTGAAAGATGAGGTCTCTCTATTGTGCAGCTCTAGCTGGCCTGGAATTCAGAGATTTACCTGTCTCTGCCTCCTGAGCGCTGGGATTAAAGGCACACTGTCATGCCCAGCCAAAAACATAAGAAAAAAATTAAAAATATGAAGAAATCAAATGAAGGGCCTACATCTATCTTTCCTCTGCTTCCTAACGGCAGATGCGTGAGACCAGCCACCCCATGAGAGGCTACACTCTTGGACTGTGAGCCAAATGCTCTCTTCCTTCACAGAAGTGCCTGCATCAGGTGTCTTGTCACAGCAAGGAGGAAAATTAACAGACACAAGGACCCTAAAGCATTTTAGAAGAGCCACATTGAGAAATAACTGGGCTACTGAGGACACCCTAGGTAGGTGACAACTGAGCTACCACGGAACCCTAGGAAAGACAGCAAGTCTTCCTTTGAAGAGAAAGTAAACCTGTCAAGCCAAAAAAAAAAAAAAAAAAAAGGTCTTCAATACTTGTAAAAGCAGCACTAAACAACAACAACAACAACAAAAAACCTCACTCAAAATCATGTCCCCAAATCAGGGACCACTACATGTGATTTTTCAGTGCAGAGAAGAGATGGGGCCCAACCATCCTATACACAGACAGGGACCTTACAGCCACAGGCAAGGGCAAGGTCAGCGGATGGAAAATTACCAAGAGGAAATAGGAAAAGTAAGAGAGAGTCTGGCTAAACTGATCTGACAGGATTCTTACGGAAGACAAGCCAGCATGAACAAGCACCAACTGGGGCTTGGTGCCAAGTAAAAAAGCCTGATCGTGGGGGCAAGCAGATAATGAACACAGAGGGTTCTAGCTGAATGACCGTGGCAGAGTTGTTTGCTAAAACTGGTTCTTACAAGGAAATACACAGATGGGCCTAGGAGAGAGTTCAAACTATAAAGATTGACTAAACTTTGACCAAGCAGAAGATCGTTGTCAAGGAAGAAACAGAAAAGCCCTTTTGTTGTACTGGGGGCGCGGGGTGGTGAGGGGGGCGGAGGCACTGATGTCCACTAAAGGTCAGTACTAAATTCCTCTCAGTCCACAGAAGATCATGAGACTGAGGAGAAAAAAACTCCCACTGGCTTTCTCCCACACCCCAACTCCTGTAGCTCTAGTGTGGTCCCAGACAGAGCTGCATGGGAGCAGCTATGACCCTCCCAATGTCACTTACGCACTCCTATCACCACGTACCCACCAGGAACAACTGAACGGGTGGGCGTGGCTTTTTTGCTTTATAGTTCCAGAGGGTCCCAGCGCCTCACGGAAGCCAGGGCAGAGCAGGGCAGTCCGTGGTAGCAAGACCACACGGAGGAAGCTGGACATGGCTAATCCTCATTATCAGCGGGACTGGATTCAGAATCACCAAGGAAACGTTTTCCCAGGGCAGTGCCATCCCACGGGCTGGAGTCCTAGACTGAACAAAGAGGAAGAAATAGGGGCTGGAGTGACGGCTCAGCGGTTAAGAGCACTGACTGCTATTCCAGAGGACCTGGGTTCAATTCCCTGCACCCACATGACAGCTCACAACTGTCTGTAACTCCAGTTCCAGAGGATCCAACTCTCTCCCAAATGCAGACAAAATACCAACGTACATAAAATGAGATAAATTTTAAAACATTTTCTAAAGGAAGAAATAAAAAAGTGGGCTATGCACCAACATTCTTGGTTTTTTGTTTGTTCATTTTTGTTTTTTATTTTTCAAGACAGACTTTCTCTGTGTAGCCTTGACTGTCCTGTGCTGACTTTTTAAAAACATTTTTTTAAAGCTATATTTATTCTTTATATATACAGTGCTCTGCCTGCATGTACACCTGCATGCCAGAAGAGGGTATCAGATCACATTATGGATGATTGTGACCCGCCATGTGGTTGCTGGGAATTGAACTCAGGACCCCTGGAAGAACAGTCAGTGCTCTTAACCTCTGAGCCATCTCTCCAACCCCTGGACTCTCTTTGTAGACCAGGCTGGCCTCGAACTCACAGCGATCCACCTGCCTTTGCCTGCCAGAGTGCTGGGATGAGAGACGTGCGCCACCGCGCCTGACTGGTACCAGGATTCTTGTCTCTGCTACCTGAATGCAGACACAATGTGATCAGCCACCACACACTCCGACCATCACACCTCTCGGCCTCACACTGTGAATTGCAATAAACCCTCTTCCCTTGAGTTGCCTTCATCAGGTGTTTTGTCACGGCAACGTGACACTAATACACAGCTGTTCAAAACACGGCGGACTAGGGAGCAGAGAGTTACATTCAACAATTTCTTGAGCTCTCCCAGGGTTTTGGGCACTGACGTGCAACGGTCTTCACTAATGACAACCCTGTTACTATAGCGTCTTGTATAGGCAAAGGGACTTCAGGATACGCAAGATGGACACCCAAGTGGAGTAGGAGGAGGCAAAGAAATCCTAGAAACCACCCCAAAGAAAGTGACAGTAAGTGAAGTCTAAAAGCTAAGGAGGGGGTTAGCCCACGAAGGGATGAAGGATGAGGAAGAACACTATGAGCAAATGGAAGCGCCAGAGATGCCACTGTCCCCTATATAGTCACCTAAAGGTGTTACGAGGACCTCACATGAAAAGAGGGATGGCTGAGTCTCTGTTAAGGAGGAAAGGACAGAGGCATCTTAGGAGATGCATGAGTCATATGAGTGACAAAAGTAAACAAGAAGAGGGCACAACGGCTGCTCGGGGTTACCAAGGTCACATTTAGTGGCTTACAGTGAAGGTGACAGAAAACCCTGAAGAAAGGAGAGTGCTGTCATTTGAATCTTAGATGCCCCCAAAGGTCCATTCGTTAAGCTTGGTCTCTAGTGTGGCACCAGTGGAAGGCAGTGGAGATGTTAAGAGGCTGGTCCTAGTGGGAAGTCCTAAGGTCACAGAGGTCACAGCCCCTTGACTGGAACTGTGGGACACTGACCACTTCCTCTCTCACTTCTGAGACACAAAGTGAACAGTTCTGCCCTTCCATGCACCCCCACCGTTGCTACCCCGCACCAAAACAGTGACCTAAAAGCTCCGCGTCCTCCTGACCACAGACTGAAAACCTCTAAAGCTGGCAACCTGTTGGATGTGTCGCCTTACACCTATAATCCCAGCATATGCGAGGCTAAGGCAGAAACGGGGCAAGTCCAGGCTGAGCTACATAGTGAGACACCGTCTGGAAAGAAGAAAATATTGCATCTTAAAATAAAAACAGGTGCTAGAGAGATGGCTCAGCATTTGAGAGTGCATACTGCTTTTTACCAAGGGTGTAAGTTTACTTCCCAGCGCCCACCTTGGAGGCTCATACCACCTTTAACTCCAGCTCCATGGAATCCAGCGCCCTCGTCTGGCCTCCAAGAGTGCCTGCGTTTGGATACACACACATACACACATGCACGCATGCACATAATTAAAAAGAAAATAAATCTTTTTTAACAAAACAAAAATAGCCAGGCAGTGGTGGCACATACCTTTAATCCCAGCACTCGGGAGGCAGAGGCAGATGGACCCCTGTGAGTTCGAGGCCAGCCTGGTCTACAGTGCGAGTCTAGGACAACCAAGGCTACACAGAGAAACCCTGTCTCGAAAAAACTAACTAAATAAATAAATAAATCATGAGCCAAAATAAACCTTTTTTTTCCTTTATAAGTTGATTCTCTCAGATACTTGCTATAGTCAAGAAAAGCCACTACCATAGAAAGAGAGAAAGATGTGAATAGAGCCAAAAGGACAGAACCTCAACCAAGGCAACAGCTCTCAGACAGGAACACGTTTTAAAAGGAAGACCAATGGTACGAAGAGCCTGGCATGCTCTCATATCTTTCGACTGGGACGGCCCTGCCTCTTTTTTTACCTGCGCCTCTCCTCAGTCTTGTGCTTCTAACAAGCACCCTCGAAGGGTGACAATTTACTGCTTCCTTTAGAAGCCGTAGATCGCCCTCCCTCCATCCTCCGTGCTTCTCGGCTATGACACAAACCATCTGCATGTGGCGCATCCATCTGGGTCCACCACACTGCCCCTGCAGGGCTTGGAGGCGAGGAGAACTTACACAAATGTGCTGCTGCTGCTGCTCCTTGCTCCACCACAGCGGTAAAGTCCTAGGTCTCTAACCCCAAAGGCTTGTGTCTGCTGCCAATAACCATGAACCAATGGCAAGTTCAGTTATTAGCTCATGAACTAGAAGGAGCCGGAGCCATCGGTGTGCGCACGCGGTGTGAGGCCCATGAGCATGACCAGCAAAGCCTATACTTGGGCCAACAAGCAAAAGACAGAGGTAAGAAGGAAGGCTCCAAAGGACTCATAGAGATCCTCAGAGCAGTTCCTTTTTCAAACCGTCTTCCTCTGTAGCCCAAGCTGTCCTGGAATCCACTATGTAGCCTCAAACTTGCCATCCTCCTGCCTCGATCTCCCAAGTGCTGGAATTACAGGGGTGCACCATTCGTGCCAGACTGGAAAGTAGTTTCAACCGAAACCAAGCAGGCAACAGGAGCAAACGCCGCTGTGCCTATGTGCGACGAAGACGAAAAGTAGCGACTGATTTAGCAACTAGGTCACCGGCAAGACACATTGCAATGATGTGGTGAGGCCAGAAGCCAAACTGTAGTGGAAGAAGAATGAATGGAGGTAAAGAAGTTGTAACAATGAATACGAGGCCTTTCTTACAAGCTCTGCTGGAGCAGGGTGTGGTGGCACACACCTTTAATGTCAGCACTCAGGAAGCAGAGGCGGGGGGGGGGGGGGGGGGGGGGGGGGGGGGGGTGTCCCGATTTGAGGCCCCCCTAGTCCACAAAGTGAGTTCCAGGACACCCAGGACTACACAGAGAAACCCTGTCTTGAAAACAAAACAAAATAAAAGCTTGGTGAAAATGGAAGGAGGGAGGAGCAGCACTGGTGGGAACAGGTGAGGGCAAACTCAACTGGTGTCTTTAAATGGAGGGGACTGAAATGTCGTTACTGAGAACAAGGCCAGACGGAGAAAACAAAACAAAACAAAACAAAAAACAGGAGGATGGATTCGAAGGAAGAATAACCTCAGATCCCAGGTAAGACTGCATCCTCGAGTGGGTCAACCTGCTGGCTCAGGTCTTGGGGTCTGTCTCCAGGTGGGGGACCGCCCTATCAGCAGGTGTCCTTCAAGGCTACTTTCCTGAGTGGTCGGTCACTCAGGCCAGAGAGGAGACTCCCTCTCTGTATTTCCTAAACCAGATTTCTCAAGACACCAGTAAGCATACTCTACACACAAAAGCCACCTACTTCTGAGTGCCGTGCTTAAACTGTGACACCAGAGTATCCTCACAGAGCATCTGACAATGGGCTGCAGAAAAAGAATTCGGGGAGACCCAAGGCCTCACCCTCAAGGCAACTCGGAAAAGAAATCTCACTTCTGCAGCACCTCCACTTGCAGTTCATCTGCTGATAAGACTGTCTGCTGGGCCAAGCCTGTCAGGCCCATCGGTACACGGCAGACCTTCAAGCATCCAGTTCCAGGGAAACCGTTTTTTTTTTTTTTCTCAAGTCTGTTTAGGAAGAACTCGGGGTGGCTGGTCACCTGCAATGTTTGGTGAGGTTTTCATCCTCTACCAGCCTGCAGAGATGTTGACTCATTCTGTCTTCAGCAATTCTGTTAGGCCAGCTTAGAATCCCCTTGCACAGGGTGCTTCCACTTAGTCACTTCCTATCCATCAACGCCTACCCAGCTGCTACATCATCAACTCAGGGCCATGTTAGCACTCTCTCCCCTAGTGTGGAAACCCTGCTAAGGGTGGTCCTGAGTAACAAGTGCCATTACGTAACTTTTTCAGTCTCCATTGGGCTGAGGGATGGCTCAATTGGTAAGGTGCTTGCCTTGCAAGCAAGACCTGAGTTTGGTATCCATAACTCCTTTTTAAAAAAAAAAAAAATTAAACTGGTCTACAAAGAGAGTTCCTGGATTAGCCAGGGTGGTTATACAGAGAAATCCTGGCTCAAGAAAAAGAAAGGAAAAAGCCACAGTCCTTTAATCCCAGCACTCTGGAAGCAGAGTTGGGTAGTCAGTTCAAGGCCAGCCTAGTCTACATAGAAAGTTCCAGGTGACATATCTTTTAAAAAAGAGTCAAGTGTGGTAGCATTCACCTAACAATCCTAGGCTAGGCCTGGAGTTCACTGGCCTGCCAAACTAGCCTGCTTGGGAAGTTCCAGACTAAGAAAAACCTTGTTTTAAAATAAAGAAAAAGAAAAATTAACCCAGTACACACGAGAGAGAGAGAGACAGAGACAGAGAGAGAGAGAGAGAGACAGAGAGAGATGGAGAGGGAAAGAGACTCACCTTCCCGCTCTTGACATGTTACTATCCTTCCTACACACACACATACCAATTGTTGACTTGACATAATGTAACTACCCTAACCTTCTAGAAGGAGCCAGGAATTTGGAAGCCTAAGGCTTTCCTGATAAAACTCAGCAGATGATAGGTGCCAGCCCTCTTGCTTAAAGCAGCCCTGGGGAATTGAAGAAGAAAAAAATAAATAAGTAAATACGAGGGGCTGGAAAGATGGCTCAGCGGTTAAGAGCACTGACTGCTCTGCCAGAGGACCCAGGTTCAAATCCCAGCACCCATACGGCAGCTCATACCTATCTGTAACTCCATGATCTGACACTCTCACGCAGACATACACGCAGACAAAGCACCAATGCACATAAAACAAAAATAAATAAAAAACATTTTTAAAAAAATACGAGAACAAAACTGCTGCCCCTTCTACAGGTAAGAACAGGTGCCTTACCAAGGCACCATGGGTTCCCAGAGGCGTTGGCAAAAGAAACCTGTGAAGAAAGCAACAGGAACGCACAACCAGAAGCCACGGTTCTGCTTTGTAGCAGCATATGACCTAAAGGAATCCTCTCAGCAGTGTCGGAGAACAAGAATGCAGAGTTCAGAAAAAGAGTATCCGGGTCTGAGTCCGTGCACCAACCCCCATCACTGACCCGCACCCTGAAAGCCACCGGGGCTCCAAGGAACGAGCATCGGAACAATTCAAGATGCTAGCTAAAAGCACAATTTCAGACCCGGAGAAGAGGCTCATTAAGTGGGCATGGAGCCAGGCTTTCAACCAGCACCCTCGGGCAACCTGGGGTACTGATTCTCTGCGGAGCCCACTCTGAGAAACCAGACTCTGGGGCGAACAGGGCCTCCAAGTTCCAAAGTTTCCCCATCTCGCTAGGCTCACGGACTCTCCTCCCACCACCACCACCACCATCACCACCACCCGGGGCCTCACCCACAGGCGCGGTCGTAAAAAGCATCGGGGAACTCAGTGATGGGCTCGCCGACCTTTGTGAGGGCGCCGCGGGACCCAAAAGGCGCAGCACGGTGGCCGGCAGAGGGCGCTGCACGAGGGACAATACCGGGCGGGGGCGCTGGGCACCCCTAGCCCAGAGTGGCGCGGCGGGAAGGAGCGGGAGCCGGGGAGGGAGGGAGGGAGACACGCGGCGGCGCGGGGGCGGGGCGGCCGGCGGGGTGGGGCGGGGCCGAGGGGCTGGCGGCGAGCGCCGGGAGAGCGCGCCGGGGCAGCCAGGAGGGAGGAGCGAGGGGAACGCGGGCCGCAGCCGCCCCCGCCCCGCGCCCGCGCCTCCCGCGCGCAACAGTTCCCCCAAAGTTGCCGCCGGGGAGGCGCGCAGCCGGCGGGGGACGCGGCCTTGGTCCGACAGGCGCAGCCCTTGGGTGGGCGGCGGCATGGGCACTCGGCAGACCAAGGGCAGCCTGGCGGAGAGAGCCAGCCCGGGCGCGGCGCCCGGCCCCCGCCGCGAAAGACCCGACTTCTGGGCGTCGCTGCTACTGCGCGCCGGGGACAAGGCGGGGCGCGCGGGCGCTGGGCTACCCCCCTACCACCGGCGCGTCGGCATGGTCCAGGAGCTGCTGCGGATGGTG
Source organism: Acomys russatus (assembly GCF_903995435.1). Lineage (NCBI taxonomy): Eukaryota > Metazoa > Chordata > Mammalia > Rodentia > Muridae > Acomys > Acomys russatus. Next base: position 43,452,009 of record NC_067161.1, on the reverse strand, counting down.
CGCCAGGGCCGGCGGGAGGAGGCGGGAACGCTGCTGCAGCACCTGCGCCAGGTGAGCGCGGGGAGGGGGCATAGGGGTGCGGCGGTTCCCGGAGCGCCCCGCCCCTACGAGGGGTGGGTGGCGAGATGAGCGCCAGGAGGCACCGCCCAGGGTGCCCCCCACCCCTCCGCGGGGATGGAGCGCTGTGGCTGCAGGTGCCTCTGCGTTCCCGCTGAATTTGGGCCTCAGGCTAGGGTGGGGAAGGCTGACCCTGAGAGGCTGGTAAAGGGGGAGACCTGTTGGACCATTGTCGCTGCTCCTCTCCGCTGCAGGTTTCCCAGGGAGAGTTGATGAGAGAGGAGACAGATGCATGCCTGGGGTGGGCCAGGGTTCTCGTCCTCTCTGCCCCCTACCTGTCACCCTCTTCCAAGGGTCCCCGGGGAATGCTCAGTTATCTGCAAAATCCAATTTCTGAGGCATGTCTCTCGGGCTGGTAAGATTTCAGTCTCTAGGTCATTTGCCACCTGGAGATACTGTGTGTTGTGGTTTCACCTCCCCTAACTTTGCTGGTCCTGGCCGTGAGCCCCTGCCTAAGTCTTGGCCAGAATGAAGCAAGGCTTGGTTTCTTCCCCAGCAGGAACGGAGGCTGCGGCCAGTGCTCTACCCTCAGCCTGCTCATGACCCCACTGCTTAGGGGCAAGCTACAAATCTGAGCAGTTCTTTCTGTTCGAGGGCTGATGGGGCACCCACCTCTCGGTTTTTTGTTTTCCTTTCTCAGTTTCTTTTGGGGAAAGTGGCTGAGGCACTCTGCAGAACATGATCAGATTGCTTTGGTCTGGCTTTGTGGTATAGACTCACACAGACCCCAGCAGATAAGCAGTCTGCTGCAGATGGGGGCGGGGGGAAAAACCTCAGCTGACCTTTGTAAGGTTTTTTCCAATTTTTGGTAGAAGAGGCCGTAGGGACAACTTCCTGGAGGAGCTTCTAGAACCTAATTGGATCCACATCTCCCTGGAATTCTGTTCCATGGCTTCCTTCACGCCCTTATGATGTGCCTCTGGAGTTTGTTCCTAAGGTGTATGCTGCAAAACAGAAAGAAGTAGAGACTAGGGGACTTGGGAGACGTAAGCCTTCCACCTTTGCTTCTAGTTTTTCTAACGACATCCACAGTGATGCCCCAGAGGCTGCTGATCCTCAGGTACCTTCCCCTGGGTGGAACCATCAAAGAAAGATGACATTTTACACCACATAACTTTAGTGATGTGTGTTTCTCCTGTCTTTTGAAAACTAGAAGCCGACCTTGTATGGCCTCCATGGTAACACTGTCTGTCGCGCTCACACAGAAAATGGATTTTCCAGACCATTATAAGCTATTTGCACAATAGACGGTTATAAGGTTGTACGGATCGCATGCTGTTTCCCCAGTCCAGGGAGCGCTGTTCTGAAGAATACCAAAGCACAGAAGAAACCGACAAGCCTTTATTGAGGGGTGGGGTGGGGGGTGAGGGAGAGTGAAGGTAGAAGGCCACCAGTGGAGGCTGTGGGTCTCAGGGAGGAGGCCGATGCTTAGGGTATCTGATCTAATTACACACTGCATTATAGAACCTGGGCCTCTCCTTTAGGGTCTTGTATTTTGGCTCTTTTGGCGCCTCTCCGACCACAGGCCTGGGAGGCCTAAAGAGAAGAGGCAGGGTTTAAACAGACCTCCCTCTTTTCTGGGGCTCCGTGGCCCTGTGGCTGATGGTGAAGGCTGTGAACCTGGAGAGCTGCCCCGAGCTGCCTGTAATGTGGGGATCAGAGCCCTTCCAGGAAATGGTCCTTGGCCTTTGGTATGTGCAAATGGAGCTCAGGGATTTTCAAGTGGCTGTGACAAATGAGCAGGGTGTTTTCTAGGACCCTGAAACCAGCAAGTGGAATGTCTAGCCAGATTTGCACTGCAGTCTGAGTGGCTCTCCCAATACCACCCCAGCCCCTCGCCCCCCACGCTGCCCCCCTACCCCGGCCCCCATACTATTTCCATCTTAGTTTCCTCCGGGCAGGCAAGGCAGTTTGACCACTCCCATTCGCATAGGACTTTCTCCTGTATTTGATAACATGTTTGTCAATAAATGTTGAGTTTTGAGTTTTTGAAGCAAGATCTCATATGTCCGTGGCCTCTTAACTCACTGTGTAGCCCACCCCACCCCCGCCCCCCAGGATTACAAGCATGGGCTACCACACCCAGTTCGCATGTTACTGGAGATCAAGCTCTGGGCCTTGTACAAGCCAGGCGAACATTCTTCCATCTGAGCTACTGCCCAGCCGTGGACGCTGGATTTCTGTGTGTTCAGAGCACATACGGGGTTAGAGGAAGCATTGGTCCGTAACTCCTGTGGTCCTCAAGGAATTGAATCCTTGATCTTTCTGAGGTGGTTTCAGAGCCTCACACACTCTCCTCAGACAAGTCACCTGATCTTGCAAAGAATTTCAAGAGGTACACAGAGCTGGCGAGCACTACCTGTAAGGCCCAAATTTGGAGTCAGTGCTCCTGTTCTGTGCCTCTGTTTCCCCTGTTTTGTGGTCTGTACATAGAAGCAAATCAGAACCATATGGCAGTTCATCGTGAGCCAGTGCATATGGCTGCTGGTGCCACTTGTAAGATTCGGGGACTGTTTTCTTGCTTGGAGACTCTCCAGCTTATCGCTTGTGGAAAGGTCTTGCACATAGTTCAAAAGTGCAAGCAGGATGCCAGGCCTTGAAATATCACAGAGTCCTCCTCTTCGCTTTAGGAACAGTGTGAACTGAGAAAGGCCTGGGGTCAAGCCTGGGTGGCTCAGCCTGCTGTGACCTTGGGCCCTGTCTTAGCCTCTCTGAGTTGTGTTTTCTCATTTCCCAGAGAGGGACCCTGGGTGCTGAGCAGAGCAAATGCTATCAAGTGTGTGAAATTTTGTTGGCACTGCCAATCAAGATGTGTTCTCATGGCAACCAAGAGGATCTGGCCTACTTTGGGGATAGCTGGGCTAAGGGCAAGATCGTGTGCCTTTTCTCTTCAGGCCTAAAGCAAGGAGTTCCAGGATCAGAAGTGGTCTGGAGTATGTGCTCATGAGAATACAGGAAGCCATTCCCTCCCCACTCTTACCCATCAACTCTTCACCTAGGCCTCCTGGTTCCTCGTGCATCTTGGGTTTGGGGGCTCAGACTTGCCATCTTTAAGGAGTCCTGGGGAAGAGATGGTCTGACAGAGAGTAAGTGATGGATGCATGGAAGGTGCACCGTCACTGCCTCCTCAGTCCAGCGGCTTATCTTCTGTCCCCAAAGTTTCAGACTGTATTGTTGTCCCGTTTCATGGAATAGTAGAATAAGAGGAGACGGCATACTCCACGCCCCGGGTGACCCGTCTCCGAGTTTGCCAGAATCCCTTCTGTCTTAGTCAGCTGCTAGTATGACCAATACATGAAGTATTCCACTTTAAGGGGCAAGGCTCTGTTTTGGCTCATAGCTTCAGAGGTGCTCACTGGGGCCTGTGGTAGGGAGGCACATCAAGGCAAGGAGTGTGTGGCTGAGGATGCTGCTCACCTCATCCAGGCAGGAAGGAGCCAGGGGCCCAAGATCTCCCGTGAGTCCCCACCTCTTAAAACTTCCAACACCTCTACAGAGCGCCACATGTTAGAGACTCTCATCCGAACCCCAGCTTCTGCTTCCCTGTGAGAGTCCAGCTAGGCAGATTTACTCCTGGTGTGGTGCGTCCCTGATTGGCAGAGCTGTTCTCCTGTTGGTCTGACCGGCCTCACCTCAGCATGACCTGGATTTGTGGCTCCGGGTACTGTCCAGAATAGCAGGGCTGTCCTATGCCCAAGGAGCAGAAACCACGCCCACTAACAAGACCCAAACACACAGGGCTCTATGCACATTGACCCAAGAGGAGCTGGACAATGTCCAAGTCCCTGGAGAGCCCCTGCTGACCCCCTTGTCTGTGAGAGACACGCATGGTGACCTTCGAAGGTCATCTTTCCCCTCCCATGCCCCTCCTAAGAGAATCTTGATAGGTGAGCCAATAGGAAGGCCACCACACTCCAAGCAGGCAGGTTCCCTCACTGTCACCTCTTACTCTTCCTCCACCTGGAATGTACCATCTTGTTTCCACACATGCTCTTTACCTTTGGTGGGCCACCTTCCTGAGCCTCCAGCCCACGCTCTGGCATCTAGTTAGCATATCAGTTCTAACGTAGTGCACAGTGTTTAATCACTCATAGTGTCCTCCCCCCCCCCCCCCCGCCGTGACTTTTTTTTTTAACCTTTTGTCAGACAAAGCCATGCACTTCCTGAGAGTAGAGACCCACCATCACCCGTATCCATGGTACAGTATTGAAAACCTGCAGGTTTTTAATAGCTCTTAGCCAGTTTCTATGCAATAGAGGTACGTGTATAGACTGTCGCATGGTGTGTCCTCAGGAAACACTTGCTTGCCCTGTTTCAGCCCTGCAACTGATTTATTAGGCTGCCAGTATGGCTGTGAGATTGCTGTGCGTTTGCATTTAGGTTTCTGGGCATTGCCAGTTTTCAGGAAATCCCTGATGGCCACAAGCTTGACTGTGCCTGGCATCCGGCCAGGCTGAGGTGTTCTTGGAGAGAGGAGTGGCATGCTGCCCAGCCTTGGCACTACAGGATCCCATAGGGCAGGTGTAGTCTGGGGCCTCTGCTGAGGTGGCAGGAGAAGAGCAAAGCCTGATGGGAGAGTTGGGCCTCCCTATTCCTGGTGAGCTCTTGCAGGATCACATGAATTGCCTCCGCAGAGGAGCCTTCCTTTTTGATCTCTTCCGATCCGCGTTGCAAGCATTTCCAGTGATAAAGGCACAGAGGCTTCTAATGTCAGGACCTGCTTTGTTGCTTTCTACAGCTGCCAGGGACACTGGCCAGGGGCATAGCAACCTCTGTAGTGGCCAAGCTAACCACAGGCCCTAGAGTAGCCTGGTGGGGCAGGGGAGGGTTTCTTCTTTTTGGAACAAATGCCATCATTTTAGAGATTGCCAGAAGCTGTTTTTAAATCCAGTGTCTCTTCTGAGCTCTTGCCATGGCCTCCACCTCTGATGTGCAGGGTGATGTGGTCTTACTGCCCTTCCCCCAGTATCGGGGCATTTCTCTGTGTGCCTTCTTGGGACTGAGGAATGAAGCCTTACACCAGGTACCTTGGCCTATGGTTAGGCTTCATTAAAATCCCTGTAGTCTTGCTTGTTTTAGGTTTTTCCTTTCTTTCTTTCTTTCTTTTTTTTTTTTTTTTTTTTTCTTTTCTTTTCTTTTCTTTTCTTTTTTGAGACAAGGTCTCTTTATGCATTATGTAGCTCTGGCTTTCCTGGAACTCAACATGTAAATCAGGCTGGCCTTGAGCTCACGGTGATCTACCTGCCTCTGCTGGGATTACAGGCCTGGGCCACCATGCCTGGCCTGTAAACGACACAGTTTTAAACGTCTCAGGCACACTTCCTTCCAGCCCATTCTGCCCCATTCTGCCCATGGTGTGCTCTCCTGGGAGTCTGCTGGGCTTGGCTAAGATTTCTCCATTATTTCCACTCTGAACTCTGGCCAGGGTAGCCTCCTGATCATTGGGTTCCAATAACTGCTCCTTATAATCCATTACCTCCAGTAAATAAGAGGCTTTCCCCAGCAGACTAGTATCACTACCCTGTCCCCATCAGGACGCACAGAGGTGGCGTCGGCATTGGAAAACAGTCCCCTCCCCTAAGTAGAAATGTTCAGACAGCCGTCTGACTCACCTTCAAGTCTTAGGTGAGAAAACACACAAGTGCATACAGAGCTATTCACAGACACATCTGTGTGTACTTGTTGGTCCTTACTGTAGATCTTCCTGGCTGTGTTTTTGCCAGTTATATTAGTCCCTTCAGGCTGCTAAAACAAAATACCAGAGGCTGACTAACTTATCGGCAACTACAATCCAGAGGCTGGAAGCCCAAGATCCAAGCCCCAGTAGGTTCAGCATCTGGTGTGGGCCCGCATTGTGGGTTTGAGTGCCCTGGCACGCACAGAAGTGAAAAGCTTCCTCTTTTGGTTTGGTTTGGTTTTGGTTTTCAAGACAGGGTTTCTCTGTGTAGCTTTGACTGTCCTGGACTCGCTTTGTAGACCAGGCTGACCTCGAACTCAGAGAGATCCACCTGCCTCTGCCTCCCGAGTGCTGGGGCTACAGGGGGGGTTTCCTGTTTAAGGACGTCAATTCCAGGGTCCTTGTAACTTCAGCCTGTCCTGAAAGGCCCAGCCAGGAGGTTAAGGATTTGGGCGTATGCCTGTGGAGGGGGAGGACACAGCTGCCCAGACTCCTTCCTGCTCTGCCATCCTCCCGTTAAGTACTTGGAGGAGAAAGGCCCAGTCATCCACATCAGAAGACCTCACCATTACTCCAGCAGTGGAGTGTTCAAAATGAGGTCTAGACCTTGGCATGCTGCACAGGGGCGGGACCCCTTCTGACAGCGCTGGCTCTTCTCCTCACCCCGCCCACCCCGGCTCTGAGTAGTGCCCACGTGGCTCCCTGGGAGCACCTCCCAGCTTTGCTGCTGCTGCTGCTTTTTCTTCTTCATCTTCCTCCTCCTCTTCCTCCTCCTCCTCCTCTTCTTCTAACTTTTATTAGCTCAGACTCCTGGCTGCTGCAACCATATGGAGTTCTGCCGACAGCTGCTGCTCAAAGGGATGTGGCATTTGGATGTTTCTAACTTTATCTTAACCAGGATAGACATAGGAGTCCAGCTGAGGCTAGGGAGTACCCAAGTGTGTTTTCCTACAGAGGCAGACTCACTCTGAGTGTGAGGCCCATGTGCTATGGTTTGAATGTGCCCTCCCGAAGATCCTGTGTGACACAGCTAACGTCCAGCTTCATGATGACAGTATATTTGGGGGAGGGGGGCGGTTGGCTGCTAGCCTTTGGCAGCTGATTAGCATAAATTAATTCCTGAGGGTGGGGCTCCGGTGATGGGACTGGTGGCTTGAGCTGACACTTGCTTGCCCTGTCTCACCATTGAGATTCTCTCTGCTGTAAGGACACCGCAAAAATCACCTTCTCGAGCCAGGTGCGGCACTTGGGAGGCAGAGGCAGGCGGGACTCTGTGAGTTGGAGGCCAACGTGGTCTACAAAGCGAGTCCAGGACTGCCAAGGCTACACAGAGAAACCGTGTCTCAAACACACACACACACACACACACACACACACACACAAAAGCAAAAAGAATACCTTCTCCAAATGCCATGCTTTGCCCTTGGATATCAGACCTCTGGATATGTGAGCTAAATAAACTTGAAATTCTGTTCTGTATAAATTACCAGCTTGGGACATTTTGTTACAGCAGCAGAAAGCAGAATAAAGCACCATGCTCCCCGGCAGAGCTGCCCCTGGCCCTGTCTCCTCCTGTCAATCCCCATCTTCCTCCCTGTCTACTTTGTTCTTGTGTCTCCTCTTTGAGTCTCTGTATCCACACTTTAATATCACTGATTCCCATGGGTAAAAAGCAGACTTTTTAAAACATCTCTTGGGACAAGGTATGGTGGCATATGCCTTTTACACCAGCACTGAGTAGGTATAGATAGGATTGGAAGTTTAAGCCCGGCCTGGACTACATGAACCTCTTTACAAAACAAACGCCTCTGGCTACTCTACCTGAGTTTTGTGGGCTTCCCTCTGTACCCCTCGTATCCTCCCTTGGCCAGCCCCAACTCTGTATAGAGCCAAAGATGGCCTTGGACTTCTCCTGTCTCCATCTCCTAAGTGTTGGGATTCCCGGAGTATGCCACCACACTTAATTCATGCAGTGCTGGGGGATCCAATTAAGGCCTCTTGTAAGCTAGGCTAGCCCTCCGCCGAAGGAGCTGCATCCCAGCCCCTTTTAAATTCTTTAAATAGATGACTCGTGTTACTGGGTTGTTTTTTTTTTTTGTTTTTTTTTTTTTTTTTGTTGTTGTTGTTGTTGTTTGGTTTTGTTTGGTTTTTTTGTTTGGTTTTTTTCCAGACAGGGTCTCACTATCTGGCCCAGGCTGGCTTCAAACTTATAACTTTCCTGCCTCAACCTCCCAATTGCTGGTTTATGGTGTGTGCCACCATGCTCTTTAAAAAATATACTATAAAAAGCAGCGTTCTGGGGCTAGAGAGATGGCTCAGAGGTAAAGAGCTCCGACTGCTCTTCTAGAGGTCCTGAGTTCAATTCCCAGCAACCACGTGGTGGCTCACACCCATCTAGAATGTGATCTGATGCCCTCTTCTGGCCTGAAGGTGTACATGCAAGCAGAGTGGTTATACAAAATAAATAGATCTTTAAAAAAACCAAACAAAAAACAGTGTTCTGTCATTATGGAAATTAAGGACATGTAGCTGTGCCAGGCAGTGGTGGTGCATGTCTTTAATCCCAGCACAGGCACAGGCAGGTAGATCTTTGTGAGTTGGAGGGCAGCCAAGGCTACATAGGGAAACCCTGTCTCGAAAAACCAAAAAAAAGGAAAAAGAAAAGAAATAAGATGGGCACATGGGCACAGAGGAAAAAGAACAATTGAGTTAATGTACCCAGAGACCGAGTGCCCCTTCAAGGGGCAGCTTCAGCTGTGGGGATGCAGCATGCAGCCTGCTGGGAAGGACCCCAGCCACACTGTGCCCTGCTTCACAGAGGGTGGCTGGGACCAAGAGCTCATGACAGCAGGCATGTGTGTTCAGCTAAGCAGTGTGCTTGCCATAGCTGGGAATTACTGTTCTTAGTCAGGGCGCTCCTTCTAGAAAGGTCAGAGGAGCAGAAATGGCCACCACCGTGGCTGGTGGGCAATCAGAGCTATCTATATATGGCCCCTCAGATTCCAGCTCCTGGCTTGCTTCTGATTGAGAGCGACCCAGGGGTCTTCACAGGTACGCTGGCCTCTGAATTCTCCCCCTCTGTCCCATGGGGCTTATACGTGGTCACAGACACTCAGGCCACCTGCCACTTTCTAACTAGGACCCAGCTACCCAGTGGTCAGGCCTGTTACCTTTCTGCCATCTGGGTCCTCTGAACTGACTTTTCCCCATCCTACGGCTGATATCTCCATGGAACAGAATCAAGGGACACAGGCAAGGGACAGGACCTCAAAGGGAAGCCTACCGCTCCCCTGAAAAATCTCTCACCATTCAAGCTTGCGCTCTGGAAGAAGCCTGCTTTCTCGTAGCCTGGGAAGATGGTGGGGCCTGTGACTCTTCTACCAGCTCTTGCATCTGAAGTTCATCCATGCAGCTTGTGCCTCCTGGAGCTCAGGCCTTGAGCCTCAGGTTGTCTCCTGGGCCGAACAGGATTCCCTCCCTATGTGCTGTGGGCAGGTGCCTAACACCTAAACCTAAACAGTCTAGAATCCCACCCCGGACCTGTCCAGCCCAGCACCTCTCCTGCCACAGCCTGTGGTAGGCATAGCATACCCACAGCCCTCCCCCATATGAGTGAGCACAGAGACTTGGGCTGCACAGGAAATATGGGAGAGCTCTCTAGTGCCCCCCCCTCCCCCCCGTGCCAGGTAGGTGCTGACTCAGGGCATTTCTGATAGGGTCCTTGACGACCTTGCCCTACTCTGGCTAGGATCCCCAGCTCCGTGCATCCAGCCAACCCCTTCTTCTCTTGGTGGAGGAAATGGATGATAGATGGGTGAGACCCTCTGTACTGAGTGTAGATGTTTAGTGGGAGGCACAAACGACCCAGAGAGGAGTTAGGGTCCGTCTCATGGAACTGAGCCAGGACTGGGTCTCCCAAGGTGCTGTCCCGGTAGTGAGGGCTGGAGAAGCAATGGAAGCCTGTGTCTGCCTTAGAGACTAGTAAAGCTGTTGGTTTCGGGGTTTGGTTTGGTTTGGTTTCCCCCAGGCTCTCTGAGTTAGGGCAAGTAGCTTGTGTCCCCTTCTTATGAGCAGGGTAAAGGAGCTCCTTCTAGGTCACAGAGTTGCCCCACCCCTCAGTGGCAGGAGCAGGAAGGAAGGACAGACATTGAAAGATGGGGAGCAGCTGGGCCGTGGTGGCACACGCCTTTAGTCCCAGCACTCGGTTGGCAGAGGCAGGCAGATCTCCGTGAGTTCAAGGCCAGCCTAATCTACAAAGCGAATCTAGGACAGCCAAGGCTAACACAGAGAGAGAGAGAGACCCTGTCTCAAAAAAACTGAAAGAAAGATGGGCAGGACCACTGTCCCAAGCACATTCTCCGAGTGACATTTGCAGGATGTCATTTCTTAACCTGAATGTGTGGAAACGGTGAGGGCTGGAGTGATGGACTGACACTGGGCAGCTCCTTGCCTCCCTGGTAGAGCTTAACTCTGCTCCTGGCAGCCCAGCCAGACCAAGAACTTGGAGTATGAAAGCCATTTGGTGAGTGAAGCTGGGTCACCCGTCACCCAGGTTTCCTTAACAGGCAGCCTTCAGCCCATTCAGCACCATCGCAGTTCAGCCCTACTCAGGTACCCGTGCCCAGCATGCCCTGCACAGCTGGCCTAGAAGCAAGCAGCCTTGGTGAGCCTCTGGAGAAGTTCAGATCTTTATGAGCTGAGGCTGGCCCGGCCACTCCCTCCACCAAATCCTCAGCACAGCCTCCCAAATCACCAAAGCCAAGGAACAGTGTTGTGAGATGGCAGCCAGGCCTTGACTTAAGGTTCTCAACCTGCCAGGCATGGTGGTGCACACCTTTAATCCCAGCGCTGGGGAGGCAGAGGCAGAGGCAGAGGGATCTCTGTATGGTCTACAAAGTAAGTTCCACAGAGAAACCCTGTCTCGGGGTGGGGGTGGGGGGGGATTCCCATCCAGTGCTTGACATCCTCCTCCTCCAGAATCTTCTAGGGCGGTGGTTCTCAACTTTCCTACTGCCACAACCCACAACCCTATTTCCTGTGTTGTTGTGGTGACCATAAATTTGATTTGCTATTGTTATGAATCATAACATAATCATCTAAGTCCCTGGTACACAAGGTATCTTATATGCGACTCCTCTCCTGTGAAAGGGTCACCCAACCTCCAAAGGGGTCATGACCCGCATGAGAGCCGCTGTCCTAGGAGGTTCTTGTTCAACACTCCTATCTATTAACGAGCATCTGCTAGAAGCAAGGCACCCTGAGTGGGTCTGGACTCCATCTGGGCAGCCAGGACACAAGCAGAGATGTGGCATCCATCCCTACTGACCTTTTACAGACTCCCTGGGGCCAGGAATCCCCTTCTGGCTTCCCAGGCTGCCTGCACTAAATTTCTCCCTCTAGTAGTTCCAAGGAGCTATAGTCGGGGTGCGCCCCATGCCCTGTTCTTAATCCCAGTTCCTCCAGACTCAGTAACCCCAGTCAATTTAGTTTTCCTAGGTTGTGCTGATCTACTGCGCTTTTATTACTCCCAGCTGCAGACTTATAAGTCATCCATGTCCCCCTGGAGTGATGTTTCGGAGTAAAAGCAGTGGTGGGCAGCACACTAGCCTGGGTTTCCAGGAAGCTGGATATGACGGCCCCAGGGCCTTCAAGAACACAGAATGGGCTGCCTCAGTATATGGAAACTCAGACACAAAACCAGGGATGATAGACTAGAAACAGTTTGGATGGAGTAGGACATTTCAAAGCGAAGTTGTTCCATGAGCCGGAAGAAGGGGCTCTTGGGAATGGGACCACAGGAGGGAGGCGCAAGCCTGGAAAGGAGAGAGAAGGCATTAGGGTGGAATTTCAGACAGTTTTCCAGACATAAAATGTGTGTGTGTGTGTCAGTCTGTCCGTCTGTTGCTATCAATCGACTGAGGGCCTGCTTCTCGCCTAATGGCATTACCACTCAACTCCACCTCCACCCACTACAAATTGCTCTAGAAAAGTCTAGAAGCCTATCCAGGAAACCAAAGGAGCCAGGAGTCAGGACAGATGTAGAGCAGCACCCTGGGACAGGTCCCACTTGAGCGGTGCATGTGCTAGAAGATTCGTTCTTCACCATGGCTAGTGCTGTGGGCACAAGCTGGCTGAGAGCACTGGACTCCTGCTAGTGCTATGGTGAGGGCCTTTCCCCCTCACCCATCTCTATACCCTTCATCTCACTCACTTCTTTCCTCCCTCCCAGTGTCCATGGAAGTCGTGGACACACTCAGGAGCCTCCCAGAAGCCAGGCGAAGATCCCTCCCATCCTCAGGGGAGATGGCCACCTCCTCCCTGTAGCCAGGAAAGCTCACCGCTCCTTCTCTGCTGCAGCAGTGATGGCAGCAGCCCCTGGGACATCCACCCACGGAAGGAGCGTGAGGTCCTGAGGAACAGGGATGTGTGGGGGCGATTCCACCTGGCGGGGGGGGGGGGGGGGGGGGGGAGAGGGGATGGTCCCATGGCTCCGGCTAAAAAGCACACGGGAAGGACACAGTGACTTCTTACCCACTCTTCCCATTGTCCAGTGATAGACAGCTGAGCTCCACTCACTCAGGGCCTCACGCTTAGGCAGCTTAAGGTCCTTTCTGGAGCTGCTAAAGAGTCAAGTCCAGCTGAGCTCATATAGTCAGAGTCATCTCTCAGGCCCAGAAGGAAGACAGCAAGAGGTCTGAGTCCAAATACTGGAGACTTGGCCTTGGCCTTGCCTCTAATGCAGAGATTTAAAGTGATAAGGACCCCTCCCTCCACAGCGGTGCTGATTTTATGTGTCCCTTCGGCTACACCATGACATCCACTTTGGTCAGCCATTAATCTGGATGTCGCTAGAGGTATTTTTAAATGCAACGAATGTGTAGATCTCAGCGTTTTCAAAAGGACATTGTCTTCTGCAGCATGGGTGGGCCCTATCGGGGGGTTGAAAAAAGATGTAATCGCCCCAGAAAGAAAGATTCTGCCTTCACACGTCCTGTAGCAGCAGCAAAAACAAGACAGCGATGCCAGGTCTTGGGTAGGCCTCCAGCCCGTCCTCCTGCTCCACAGATTTCAGAGTCGCCAGCCCCCACAATCACATGACCCAAGTCCTTAAAATAAACCAAGTTCTCTCTCCCTCTCTCTCCCTCCACACACACACACACACACATGCATCTATTGGTTGTTTCTCTGGAGAACTGTGCCTAATATAAGTAACTCCCAAGGGCTGGTGGCCAGGAGAGGTGGAGTTAGAAACTTCTGGAGGCCCTGGGTTCCTTCTGTGTCTACAGCTTCCTCACTGACGGAGTCAACCCCCAGGCCTCAGTTCCTTGCTCTGAGGAATGGATTGTTCCTGTGAAGGCTTCCTTGCAAGGAAGCCAACGGGTCCTCCAAGTCACCCCTCAGCCTCTTTCCTTGACTCTTGGTGATGAAAAAACCTTTCATCCAGCCGGGTGTGGTGGCGCACGCTTTTAATCCCAGCACTCGGGAGGCAGAGGCAGGCGGATCACTGTGAGTTCGAGGCCAGCCTGGTCTACAAAGTGAGTCCAGGATGGCCAAGGCTACACAGAGAAACCCTGTCTCGAAAAACAAAAAAAAAAAAAAAAAAAAAAGAAAGAAAGAAAGAAAGAAAAAACCTTTCATCTAAATGGGACAGGCTTTACCATGCAACAGGATAATGGACTTGAATGGGTTTGCCAGAGGTATAAACAGCTGATTTTATTATTTCCCAAGAGGAAATGCAAAATGCCAAGAATTCAGGGAATTGAGGACCCTGGGGACCTCTGTGGCTTGTGCCCCTGCCCCTGTTTTTCCACGGAATGTCAGTTGTGCAAGAGGCTCTGGGAAAGTGAAAAAGGCTAGGGAATCCATTGAGGGGATACTGTGGATGCTACACCTGTCTGAATCAGAAAGCACAAGCACAGGAGAGTGGGAGAGACTCCGCTGCAGAGAGAGATACCCCCACTCCACCCCGACACCCCCAAACAGAAAGTCCCGTTCCATCCCCACACTGAGAATGTCTGAAAGGAGGCAGGGGAAAGCGGTTTGTTGAATTCTGTGTTCTCTGCTCTTTCCTGCTTCCTGCCACTGGGTCTAGGGGGAAGTGATAGCCCTGGGGGAATTCATCCAGCCCTCTGTTTTCCTAAAGAGAAAGCATCCTTTTGTAGTAGTTTGTTACTGCTACCGTTTCTTGGGTTATAAGTAAGTTATACTTGGCAGCAGCCAGGTATCTGTATCCAGAGGGGCCTCTTGGTGTTTTTAGATTTATTTATTTAATTTTAGGTGTGTGAGTGCTTTGCCCGCATGTGTGTCTGTGTATCGCACATGCCTGGTGCCCTTGGAAGTCAGAAGAACGTGGAGAAGCCCCCTGGAATTGGAGCTAAGACAGTTGTGAGCCAATATGTTGGTGCTGGGAATCAAACCCAGGTCCTCTTCCAGAGCAGCAAGGGCTCTTAGCCAGCAATCCGCAACCCATCAGCGTCTTCCCCCCCCCCACCTCCATGTTATTTTGTGTGTATGTGTGTGGGTGCATGCAGGCCACAGTGAGTGTGTGGAGATCATAGGTCAGTGTGAGGCAGTTCCCTCCATCCACTGCGGGATTGATTTACAACTCAGGTTTTCAGAGTCCCGAGCGCACGTGCAAGCGCAAACACACCTGCATATGTACTTTTTTTTTTTTTTTTAAGCAGGGAGACATGCTAAGTCCAGATGTAGAGGTAACTAAGGAATTGGGGCAGAAAAATGATGAATTTCAGGCTAGCCTGGACTACATCGTGAGACTTAAAAGAGAGAAGGATAAACTCTAGATGGATCTGAGGCAGCTGGTGGTGCAGCACAGCATCCTGTTTTACAATGAAGTTGTTTTCATAAGTAGGGATACACACTAAAACAGCACTAAACACAGACTTGTGCACATCTACTCCACATACCAGGCCAAAGAAGCCAGGCCCACCCACCAAGAATCTGGACCATGTGACTTGGGCTTCCAGCTTCTGAAACTCGAAGACTCTCCAGGGGAAGTTAGAAGCAGCCGGCCAAGATTGGGAAGTCGTTCTGACCTAGGGCTAGGTAGCTTAGAGTAAATTTTGTTCACTATAAAATGAAATTCTCAAGTGCATTCGTGTCGTGTCTGCCGTTTTCTTTCTTATTTTTATGTGTGCGCTTTCTGTACGTGTGGGTGCCTGCGTCACAGAGTGTGTGTGTGGAAGTCAGGGTAACTTTGTGCAGTCTGCTACCTCCTTCCACCTTTATGTGGATTCCAGGACTTGAATTCAGCTCACCAGGCTTGCACAGCAGGCATCTTTAACTCCTACGCTGGCCCTTTCTTTTTTTTTTTTCCCCTGTTTTTAAGAGTCAAGGTATCATCGTGTAGTCCAAATTGTACTCGAACTCACTGCGTCACCAAAGCTGGCCCTGAACTCCAGAACCTGCCTCTGCCTCCTGAGTGCTAAGATTGGAGGTATGAGGCACCGTTCCCCAGGTGTGTTTGCACCCTGCCCCCCACTTTCTGAGAATGCCGTGTATGGAAGGGCACAGTGTTAAACTGAGCATGCTCACGTGTCCCTTGTCTGCATATGACAGTGAATGAATGTGTTTGACCAATAAGAACCCCTTGATGCGCTTGCTTAGGGAGACGCTCTTTTGAATGGTTCCCAGTTTTCTCCTTGCTTGCTGCAAGCAATAAACCTCCCTATGCTGTTTATTTTTGCTTGAGACAGAATCTTACTGTGTAGCCCTTGCTGGCCTCAAACTCATAGTAGAGATCTGCCCGCCTCTGCCTCTGCCTCCGCCTCCGCCTCTGCCTCCAGGTTGCTGGATTAAAGGCCTACGACACCATACCTGACCTCTTTATCATACATACATACATACATACACACACACACATACATACATACATACATACATACGTGCAGGAGGAGTTAAAGTGGGAGGGAAGAGTGGCCAAGTACATGGTATGCTTCTGTGATATTCTCAAAAAACTAAGTACTGTGTAAAAGATACACATACATACATATAAATTAAACAAATGACTTGTCAATATCAGATATTATACACTCTACCTAATTATGTGAACTGTCCTTTCTTATGCCCGACGGCACAGCGAAGGTGTTGACACCAGCATCAGCATGGCCCGGTGATACCGCGTTCAAGGATGCCATGGTGTCTGGTGTTGCTAGGCAGCAGGAGTTTCTACACTCTCATGTAATCCTCTGGGACCACTGTTGTGTTCCTGGTCCTCCCATTACGTTACGGGGGGGGGGGGGGGGGGGCGTAATTATGCAGCTGGTGCCTGAGATTTTCTCAATTAATATGCGGCATGCCACAGTGGGAAACCTAGGGGTTCCCTAAGCTTTTAAGCATTTGTTTTGTCCCTTGATTTTTTTGAGACAGGGTTTCTCTGTGTAGTCCTGGCTGTCCTGGAACTTGCTCTATAGACCAGGCCTCAAACTCACAAATCACCTACCTGCCTTTGTTTTCTGAGTGCTGGGATTACAGGCATGAGCCACCACATCCGGTCTGTTTCCTTAAGCTTTGAAATTTAACTCACCAATGTTATGTAACCTTACACAATTGCATTCAAGGGCAAGGAGGTTATAACTTAAGTAATTAAACCTCCTTGAAAATCATTTTCTTCTGCAAGTGCAGGAAACCAAACCCCAATATTGGCACTCTGGGCAGATACTTTAACTCAGACCTTCACTCCAGAGCTCCTAAACTGTTCGAAGTACTGGTACTTTTCTAAGTTTAATGTATCCAGTTTGTTTTTGTTAACACACTTTTTTTTTTTTTTTTACTTTTTAGAGTTATTTATTTAATGTGTTTGAGTGTTCACCTGCATGTACATATCTATATAGCATGGTCAGGCGGTGTCCACCGAGGCCAGAAGAGGCCATTGGATCCCCTGGAACTGAAGTTACAGAGCACCGTGGGCTGCCGTATGGGAGCTGGGAATCCATCCAGCCCTGGTTTTCTCTAAGGACAGCCAGTGCTCTTAACCACTGAATCATTTCTCCAACTCCCATGTCCAGTTTTCTCAAGTTTACCACAACGAAAAAGGCAGGACTTTGCCAGGTTCCTAACCTGTTGTCACAGATCAGGAAATTCAACTCTATGCCAAGGCTCATACCTGTGAGTCCTTATGTCTCTCTCTCCTTCTACCATGCAGATGGTCACGCTTGGTAGTGGATTTTTACCCTCACTGAATTGTCTGCCCAGGCCCCTCTTTTCTGTTTTTATTTTATTTTTTTGTTTTTTTGTTTTTTGTTGTTGTTGTTGTTGTTGTTGTTTGGTTGTTTTGGGGGTTGTTTCATTTTGTTTTTGGAGATAAGGTTTCTCTGTGTAACCTTGCCTGTCCTGGACTAGACCAGGCTGGCCTCAAACTCAGCGATCCACCTGCCTCTGACTCCCCGGGTGCTGGGATTATAGGCGTGTGCCATCGCACCTGGCTGGTTGGTTTTATATTTGGACAATTTCACGTATGTATACAATGTATTTAGATCACGTTGCTCTCCCCTCACCTTTTCTTCTCCTCCTCTCCAGAGGACTTCTTCCTGCCTAGCCCCCCTTTTCTACTTTCATGTCTGTGTGCATCCATCTGTCTGTCTGTGTCCCACTCACTCTCATCACAGCTGCTTGCAGGAGCATGGACGCCTGCCTCACTAGTTAGTGGCTACTAAGACACTGAAGGAAATGTCTCCCCCTCCCCTAGCAACCATTAATTACCCCCTGGGCCCCTCCCCCGCTCATAATAGGACGCACAGCTGCTGTTATGCATGGCTTAAACAAACTTGTGTCCAGGAAAACAGTGCTCCACAGTACTTCTGCCCATCCCCCAGCTTGATCGGCACAGTCTTTCCTCCCCATCTTCTGAGATGTTTCCTGTGCCTCGGAGGGGGAGATAGCATCCTTATTAGAGCTAAACACTTGGCAGTCACTTTGTTCTCAGAGTTTTAAATGTGCCTCTATTTAATTCTGGCCCCTTCTGGGTTAGGGACACCCCATGGCCGAGGAAGCAAATCCAGCACTAAAAGCCTTCTATCGATTGCTGAGCACCCACTTCTAGGGTGCGGTCTCAGCCCCAGGCTTGTTTCCTTTCTGATCTTCTGACCCAACGATGGCCACTCCCCCCAACACACACACACCATAGGATGATTCGGCCACTAAATTAACCTCTTTGTATGGCTTGACTAAGTTGACCTCTTTGTATGGTTTGATTCCTTCAGCACTCAAGCCCCATTCCACCATCCCCCGGGGCTTCTTCCTCTTGCAATATCTTTGTGTGAACTTAGTGTGTATCTTAGTCTGTGCTACTGAATAGACTCAGGGAGCCAGGGAACATTCCCAGAACACACTTCTCATGTGCTGAAATCCTGCTGCAGACACGCTAACCAAGCTTTGCCTCTGCTGCTACATACTTCCTCAATCCTGGGCTGGGTGGCTTTTCTTTATTGTGCAAAAACATATATAATGTGCTAGTTAGCTTCCACTACTGAAACTTCCCAGGACCATGGTGGTGCACGTCTTTAATCCCAGCCCTTGGGAGGCAGAGACAGGCGGGTTTCTGAGTTTGAGGACAGCCTGGTCCTGAGTTCCAGGACAGCTTGGAAAGCAAGCGTGCTATCTCTGAACATCTCCACACCCACTATTGGTTTGGTTTTGTTTGTAATTTTTGCATGTCTGCGTGTTTTGTCTGTGTGGATGTATGTGCACCATCTCTGCATGTTTGGTACCCTGAAGGATCAGAAGGTGTCAGATCTCCTCATACTGGAGTTGTAGATGGTTGTGAGCCACCATCTTGCTGCTAGGATCTGAACCTGGCTCCTCTGCGAGAGCCACAAGTGCTCTTAAGCAATACATCTCTTGTTTTGAATTTTTTTTTTTTTTGTTTTATGTTTTATATTTTTATGTGTATTTGGTGTTTTGCCTGCATATGTACCTGGGCATCACATGCCAGGTGCCTGTGGAGGCCAGAAAAGGGCTTCAGATCCCTGGGACTGCAGCCATGTGGGTGCTGAGAATCAGACCCGGGTCCTCAGGAAGAGCGGCCAATGCTCTTCTTAGCTGATGAGCCAGCGCCTTGGTTCTAAATGGAATTTCCTGCATTGAGCTGGGGACCATCTTTGGGGTAAGTAGTGGCACTACTGCATGCCCGCCCTACTGTGTGAGCTGACAACTAACAGACACAGAGTGCTAAGCGGTGCCAGCATTCACTGCCCTCACTGATCTCAGCTGGTATCAGCAGTAGCACAGGAGCCCTGTCCCCCCTTTCACCTTGTTGAAGCCTTGAGAAAAGTGCCACCATTGTCACAAGCCACTGTGCTAGATTCCTAAGGCTGCTGAAACAAATTACCACCGACTGGGTGGCTTCAAACAACAGGATTTTGTTCATTCTTCCCTTCAGCTTCAAGGGGCTCTCACCACACACATTCCTAACCAACCCTTCCAGCTCTTCTGGGCTCTGCCTCTGCCTCCGCTTACCCCCCCCCCCCATTCTGAGAACACCTGGGTTGGATTTAGGAAGCCTGGATAAACAAAGGTGACAACATCTTCTCAAGGTTCTTAAATTAATTTCATCTACAAAGATGGTTTCTTTTTGACCAACGGGGTCACCTTCACAGGTTCTGGGCACTAACCAGAGCATGAGGGTGTCTGGGGATGCGGGGGTGGGGGTGGGGGTCACCATTTCGGCCCTCTACATCCGTGTGCACGCAAGTCTCTCACCCTGGATGTATGCTGTACCCAAGCCTCCCTCCCTTCACCGTGACACTTTAAAGCCACCCTTCCCATACTATTGTTGTCCTAGGAAATGCCAGGCTCTTCAGCTCCAACCGCCCTGGCTCCTCTCCCTGGAGGTTTGCCGGAAGCTGCGTTTCCTAACAGCAACTGACATTTCCCTTCCTTCCCCTCCCCCGGGATTCCCTCGGAAGGAGATGGGAGTTGAGCTGTGTGTTTCCCTGGCAGGTCCCCTCCTTCAAGAAAAGCTGCCTGGGTTGCCCCCTGAGCCTGGAGAAGAGACTGCCTAGCCGCTTCCTGTTTGCTGTCCGGACATTAATTAATTTCCTTCTGGAGGGGGCTGGGCTTGATTACAAGCTCATTAGGCAGCTTTGCACTCAGGCTGTGGCAAGGTCTGTGTGGCATCAGGGCTGTTGTCTGCCTTTCCGGAGCCGTAGCCTCCCTCCTCTCCCCACTGTGTGGATGCGGAAACTGTGGAGTCACGCCTGGAGGAGAGACAGACGCCAGCTCAATCCCTGCAGGGCAGGTCTTTGAGGGAAAGGGGGAATTGGAGTTTAAAATAGAAAGTGCCTAGCAGTCCCCTCTGCGGCTTCCCCTCCTGTGCTCCCTCCACACCGCTCAGGAGACAATCCCCAATCCCCTCTCTAAGAGAGAGAGAGAACACTGCAAACAAAGACAGATAAGCAGTTTAAGAGAGACATCCCCACCCCCACCCCCAGGCATAGCTGGTTCTAGAAGGAAGGAATCCAAGCTTTCTGAAGAAAGGTCAGGAGCCATATTCTCCCTCAGCCTGAGGACTTCACCAACCACAGGTCAGAGTCTGGCCTTAGAGTGATGGTTTGGGGTGACTTCCCGCCCTGCAGCATGTTATAACATGGACCCAGCCTCTTTCGCTCCTATTGATGTGGAGAGCTGGGTTGTCCCTTTTCCACTTGAGTCACAACAGCCAATGCCTAGTCTTCTGCAGGGTCAGTCTCAGCCAGCCGGAGCTGAAATCAGCTCTTAGCCTAGAAGGCCGTTCTGAGGGGTCTCAGGTAGCCCCAGATACATCATGGAACCTGGACCTCATCCCTGAAAGTGAACTGCAAGGTCCCAAAGAAATGAATGGGAACAAAAGGCCACCGGAAGAGGCCAAGGTGGGGGTGGGGTGGGGTGGGGCCGAACGAGATGATAAGGAAGATTAATGAGCAAAGGGGCAATCGAAGAGAACCGAAATGCCAGCTGACTCCGTCCTTCCTTCCTAGCAAGGCTGAAGGTGGTGACCATTCACAGAATGTGAGAGCAGAGAGGGGTGTGGAAGGCGCTGAGACCAGGCACCACTGCAGTTATATAGAACAGATGGACACAGGGACACTGAGAGTCAACATCAGTTTTCCTTACAAGGCAGAAGCTTAAAAGGGAAAACTGTAAATAGGTAAGAAGATCCAAGCGTTCTCTGACAGTGATTCGGAGGACATATACTCCATCACTGGACCAAGCGTCGTGACAGCTTCATTCTAGCTGCTTAAGAAGCTGAGGCAAGGGCACCGGATAGATGGCTTAACAGTTAAGAGCACTGACTGCTCTTCCAGAGGACCCACATGGCTGCTCATGCCTGTCCGTAACTACATGATCTGACACCCTTACACAGACACATGTAGACAAAACATTAATACATATATAAAATAAAAATAAAGTTTTTTTAGAAAAGCTGTGTCAAAAACTTAAAAAAAAAATTGAGTCAAGGGGCTGGAGAGATGGCTCAGTAGTTAAGAGCACTGATTGCTCTTGCAGAGGTCCAGCAACCACATGGTGGCTCACAACATCTATAATGTAATCTGATGTCCTTTTCTGGTGTACAGGTGTACATGCAAGCAGAGCACTGTATACATAATAAATAAATAAACTTTAAAAGGCAGGGTTTCTCTGTGTAGCTCTGGCTGTTCTGGAACTCATTTTGTAGACCAGGCTGGCCTGATCTCAGAGATCACCTGCCTCTGCCTCCCAGTGCTGAGATCAATGGTGCCACCCTTCCCGGCTTTGATGGTTGGTGTATGTGTGTATTTGATGGCCTGGGTCTCAATTCCTTTCTTCTTTTTTTTTTTTTTTTTTTTTTTTTAAAGATGTATTTATTTATTTATGTATACAATGTTTTGCCTGCATGTACACCTGCAGGCCAGAAGAGGGCATCAGATTTCATTGCAGATGGTTGTGAGCCACCATATGGTTGCTGGGAATTGAACTCAGGACCTCTGGAAGAGCAGGCAGTGCCCTTAACCTCTGAGCCGCCTCTCCAGGCCCCCTTTCTTCTTTTTTTCTGTTTATTTTATGTGCATTGGTGTTTGCCTTGCATGTAGGTGTCCTTATGTGTACAATCTTAGAGTCACAGACAGTTGTGAGCTGCCATGTGGCTGCTGAGAATTGAACCTAGGACCTTTGGAAGAGCAGTCAGTACTCTTAACTGCTGAGCCATCTCTCCAGACCCTCACTTTCTTTTCTTTTTTTTTTTTTTTTTCCTTTTTGGTTTTTTTTCGAGATGGGGTTTCTCTGTGTAGCCTTGGCTGTCCTGGACTCACTTTGTAGACCAGGCTGGTCTCAAACTCACAGCTATCTGCCTGCCTCTACCTCCCAAGTGCTGGGATTAAAGGCGTGCGCCACCACCGCCTGGCTCACTTTCTTTTGTCAAATGTTGACAGAGCATACATGATATAAAATTTATCAGTTTAACTCATTAGTGCTTTGGTCTGGTGCTGAGGATAACACCAGGACCTCACACATGCGTGCCACAGGGGACCTGCTGCCATCGCTGCCGAGCCAGAACCCAGCCCCTCTCAAGTGAAGTGTAAAGTTCATACAGACCAAGCAGCCAGTCTCCATAACTCATCAGCAAAGCTGAAACTCAACATCTGTTAAGCAGTAGTCCCCCAATCCCCTGGCCTGTTCCCGGGCAACCGTTGTTCTGCTGTCTGTGTGTTTAACTACTGCAGGGACCTTACATATGTGGATCATACAGGATTTGCTTTACCAGGGCTTTACCTCTTGCACTCAACTCATAGTCCTTAAGACTCACCTTGTTTGTCACTTACCGGAATTTCCTTTTGTTGTTGTTGTTTGTCTTGTTTGTTTTGTTTTTAGAGATAGGATTTCTCTGTGTAGCTTTGACTGTCCTGGACTTGTTTTGTTGTCTAGGCTGACCTTGAACTCACAGAGATCTGTCAGCTCTGCCTCCCTGAGTGCTAGGACTATAGGCATTTGCCACCCTGCCTGGCCCCAGAATTTCCTTTTTCAGTAAGGCTGAAATACTGTCTTCTTGATCCATTCATCTGTCCATTGGCCCTTGAGTTGTTTCTACTCTTTAAAAAGAAAAGGCGGAGGAAGAGGGCTAGAGAGATGGCTCAGAGGTTATGAGCACTGACTGTTCTTCCAAAGGTCCTGAGTTCAATTCCCAGCAACCACAGGGTGGCTCACAACCATCTATAATGTGATCGGATGCCCTCTTCTGCCTCTTTAAATCTTTAAAGATTTAATCAATCTTTTAAAAAGAAGAAGCTGGGCATGGTGGTGCAAGCCTGTAATCCCAGCACTCTGGGGGTTGGGGGACAGAGGCAGGTGGGGTCTCTGTGAGTTCGAGGCCAGCCTGGTCTACAAAGCGAGTCCAGCACAGCCAAGGCTACATAGAGAAACCCTGTCTCAAAAAGCCAAAAATAAATAAATAAAACATTTTAGAAAATAAGATTTTTTTTTTAATTTTACATGTATGAGTGTTTTGCCTACGTGCATGCCTGGTGCTTGGAGAGTTCAGAAAAGGGGATTAGATCCCTTAGAACTGGATTTAGAAATGGTTTTGAGCCATGGTGTGGGTGTTGAGAGTAGAACCCGAGTCCTCTGCAGGAGCCGCAAGTCCTCTTTTCTCTGTTTTGCACATGAGTGTCAATGTCTGTCTGAGACCCTGCTCTCAGCTCTCTTGGCTGTGTATCCAGACTCGATTGCTGGGTCTTATGGTAATTCTGCATTTCGTCTTTCTTTCTTTCTTTCTTTTTTTTAAGAAACTGCCATGCCATTTCCTGCAGCGGCCATTCCAGTTCACTTTCCTACCAGCAAAGTGTGAATGTTCCAGTTTCTCTCTCTCCACCAAGAGCTTGTTTCTGGGTGCCTTAGGGAGGGCAAGGCCTTTTGGATCTTAGAACTGGATCAGGCCAAAGAAGACAGGTTGGAGAACTGTGACAGCGGGGCTTGCGGGCAGGGACACTAAGAAGCTGGGGACATTACAGTGGTTGGAGAGTTAGGAGGAAGTTTCTAGAAATTTGGGTTCATCGTGAATGGGATGCTTACGTGATGACTGAGAGTCATGATGGTACCAACTATGTTATTGGCCTCCCAGGAGACACAGCTGGGGTTTAGTGTCAAACACAGACCTATAGGAGCCTGGTGTTGGGAGAGCAGCTGGAGAAATAAGAGAGCTTCAGATGTCCTACATACGTGGCGTTTTGAAGTTTCTGTTGAGCTTAATTGTCTTCAAGTGTAAAGGGATTTTCAGAGTCTGTGTCAGGAAAGGACCCGACTGCCTAGTCGAGGGAAACAGGTGCTGGGCGATCGGGTGCAAGATACAGAGCGAAGGTACCAGTCTCACTGGGCGGGAAGCAAGAAGCTGTGGCGAGTGTGCAAGCCCCGTGCAGAGTTCCGGGTGCCCGTGTGTGCAAACCTGAGTATACAATTCCAGATTCAAAGTAACAAGATAGAAGCTGGGGGACGGCCCAGGTAAAGTGCTCGCCCTGCAGGCTTTGAGGACTCGGGGTCCAGGTTCCCAGAAACCCACTGTCTTAGTTTCCCACTATGGTGGGGAGCATGGCAGCAGGCGGGCATGGATCTGGAGCTAAGAGCTTATATCTTGACCTACAAGTACAAGGCAGAGGCAGCTAACTAGGTATGGCCTGGGCTTTTGAAACCTCAAAGCCTGCCCCTCAGTGACACACCTCCTCCAAAAAGGCCACAGCTCCTCATCTTTCCCAGACAGTTCCTCCAACTGGGGGCCGAGCATTCAAGCATATGAGCCTATAGGAGCCATTATCCTTCAAGCCACCACAGTCAAGTATTTGTGGCGTAGGCATCACACAGCTCACCTGTAATTCTAGCCTCAGGTGGCAGAGACAAATCCCAAGACTAGCCATATCATCAAGCTCTGGGTTTGATTGAGAGAGCCTGCCTCAGCGCTCGTGTGGAACAGCAAGGATGATTCCTGACATGAACCTTATGCGGTGCGCAAGCACTCACACACATGTAGACCCGTTCACATAGGTCTGCATGCCAGGCACGCATGAAAGGTGGGGGAAAAAATAAGTATGACAGCAACAGCAGTGACCTAGATCTGAAACCCCCAGTTATAGCAGCAAAGGCCGCAAAAAGAGTGCCACTAGCCCAGACAAATGTTGACATTAAAGAGCTTGTGATAACTTTTCTTGCAGACAGGAAGGGATTCCTTCTCGGGCACAGGTTGGGTCAGTGTCGTCTCTACACATGTCCGTGTCCTGCTGTGCGGTGCTGTCTGCTGTGTCACAACACAGCGTGAGACCTTCACCGGATGTGACCACCCTGCATGGAACTCTCCGGTCTCTAGACTCATGATTTAAATACAAACCTCTTCCTAGGTTACACAGACTCAGGTATTGTGTTATGGCAGCAGAAAATGCAGGAAGACTTGTTTCCTGGGTCCTTGTCCCTGTGGTGCAAGCTCTCTCTGGTGGAAAGTCTAGAGCCCAGTCCCTTGGGCTGATGGGTTTTTTTTTTTTTTTTTTTTCCTCTCCCAGATACCAGCTGTGGGCATGGGTTTCCCTTGAACCCCCAGTACCAGCATATAATCTGTGCCCACATGGACCAGGCACTTCATTGGAGAGTTGGGCATAGTAATGATAGGCAAAGCTAGCCACTGTGCGTCCAGAGGAGTTTTTCAGGATGCAGAGGCAAAGCCTTCCCTGGGGCTCTCTACTTCCTGCTACCTTCTTAGTCCTTTTCTCCTGGGGGTGGGGGGGTGGGGGGGGGGAACCAAAACACCCTTGTATCACAGCAGCTCCTGCATGGTGTTGGTAGGTCTAAAATTATTGAGGGCTCCAAAGAGGTTTCCCTTGTGGAAAGCCTGTCTAATGCTAGTCACAGTGCCTGAAATTGAAGGGACTTGGGTGCTGGAGAGAGAGCTGAGTGGTGAGAGCGCTTGCTGCTCTTACAGAGGACCTGGGTTCAGTTCGGAGGATGTGGTTTGTTTGGTTTTGGGGGTTTTGTTTGTTGTTGTTATTTCTTGAAGGCAGGGTTTCTGTCTGTATCCCTGGCTGTCCTGGATCTTACTCAGTAGATCAGGCCTCGCACTCAGAGATCTGCCTCCCGAGTGCTGGGATAAAAGATGTGTGCCACCATGCCTGGCTAAGTACTTTTGTTTGTTTGTTTGTTTCCAAGACAGTGTTTCCCTGTGTAGCCTTGGCTGTCCTGGACTCACTTTGTAGACCTGGCTGGCCTTGAACTCACAGAGATCCCCCTGCCTCTGTCTCTGGAATGCTGGGATTAAAGATGTGTACCACCATGCCTGGTTTAATTTTTTTTTTTTTTTTTTTTCTTTAGAAGGGGCTCCAAAGACTTGCTTGTTATTGAGGCCAGCCTCATTTACAAATCGAGTCCAAGACAGCCAAAGCTACACAGAGAAACCTTGTCTCAAAAAACAAAACAACAACAACAAAAAAGACTTGTTTGTTAATTTAAAATTAACAATAAGAGAGAGGGCAATGTTGTTGGAAAGGTCTTCGGTTACAGTTAGACAACAAAAGGAGAATTCCAGAATAAGAGCTACATAGAGACAGAAAGTGGGGAGTGGTCACAACATTTCTTGTTAATGAAAGTGTTGTCAAATTTATTGTGGTGGCTGCACAAAGGTTTGAACATGTTTTTTGTTGTGTTTGGTTTGGTTTGGTTTGGTTTGGTTTTGGTTTTTTGAGACAGGGTTTCTCTGTGTAGCCTTGGCTGTCCTGGACTCACTCTGTAGACCAGGCTGGCCTCGAACTCACAGCAATCTGCCTGCCTCTGCTTCCCAAGTGCTGGGATTAAAGGTGTACGCCACCACGCCCAGCAAACGTGTGTGTGTGTGTGTGTGTGTGTGTGTGTGTGTGTGTGTGTGTGTGTGTGTGTGTGTTTTTCGTTTGGTTGGTTGGTTTTGTTTGGGTCTTTTGGTGCTGATGATTGAACTCCGGACCTCACAAATGCAGAACATATACTCTGCCACTGAGCTGTACCTCAGCCCCAGACTGTCCTGTGGATGAATAAATTATATGTGGGTTACATCTCAACAAACCTGTTTTGTTTTGTTTTTTAATTTATAGCCGGGCATGGTGGCACACACCTCTAATCCCAGCACTCAGGAGGTAGAGGCAGGCAGGTCGCTATGAGTTCGAGGCCAGCCTGGTCTACCGAGTGAGTCCAGGACAGCCAAGGCTACACAGGGAAACCCTGTCTCAAAAAAAATTATTTAATTATAACAAATTTACATATGAGATAAATAGAATTTTTATAAGAGTAACTGAATTTTTCAGAGGAAAATGAAGATGAAAGAAGAGGGCTGTTTCCTGTCATGAATGTGTGGCATCCTGCTCCCTACCAGCAGCTGGTTTCCAGGGATGCAGCCACTACATTCAGGCTTTCATGGCAGGTTGTCTGGGGCTTGGACCTATCCAGAATGTCAGGTGTGATACAGGTAATGTCACTGGCAGAGGCCCTTGAAGAGCCTCCGATTTCTCAAGGAAAGACCTCTGCTCCTCCTGAGGTCTTTAGCAGACTATACTTTGGGAAATGCGGTTCTGACTTCCAGTGTAGATCTATACTTGCCCTTTGGAATGGCCTTTGCCCTAGGCCCATCATCGCTTGTCCCATTGCAGAATGTCCCCAGACCTGCTTATCTGAGATGGAGTCATGTGGGGCCCCACCTCCTTGAGATGCCCTATGTGCCTGTCACCTGTAGGCACAGCATTTCAGGTCAAGGAGCAGTTAGTGGCTTGGGGCTGGCCCAGCTACCCCCTCCCAGCAGAGCTACCAACAGCAGTGACTCAGTGGCTTGATGATGCTCGCCCAGACTTTCTGATGAGCAGCCATCTCTGCGCACATCCTAGAGATGTGCTGTTCAGAGCCACAGGAGGGAGACCAGAGCCTCCTGGGTTCCTCGCTGTTGTGAGGCAAACCATCTCCTCCAAGGCCAGCACTGAAGGGGCCATTCCCTCAACACAGCACTAGTACCCTTCTGGCCGCAGCCTCCTGGGACACCCTGAGGGGCCTAGTTATCCCCTCTCCCTCACACCCAGTTTGGCAGAAAAGTCCCCGAGGAAGACACGTAGAGAAGATCCCCCCAATGCTGTGGTTTGTCCTGCAGTAACACGCAAGGGTGCTTGGACACAGTCAGAGCTGGAGATGAAGCAAGCAATGACATGCAGTGGCCTTCGCCCGGCCCCAGGCTTGTGCTTCCTTCTGTAGCTCTTAGACCTTAGGGAGCCTCATCCCAGCTGGAATCCTTCAGGGAGATGTTACCCTGCAACTCAGTTACCCACCCCGCCCTCTCCTGATGGGAACATCCTTTTCCCGCCTTTTCTGTGACATCACCATAGAGACAGCCACCGTCAGCCACGGGGCTCCTGAGTTGAAGGGTAGGAGGCACTAAGAGTAGGCCCTGGAGAGGTGCAGTCTGCACCCAGTCAGACCTACTCAGTCTCTGGATTAAACCATGGTATGTCTTGGTCTTTCCAAGAATGTGACGGCTCAGCATGGCCCAGAATGGGGGCTGTGGGGGGGAGGGGACTGAAGAGATGGGGCCCAGTATAGCTAGACGGAGAGCAGGAAGCCCACCCATCTCCCCGATGTTTTCTTTCTTTTCTATTAGTTTTAATTTTAGTTTTCATTTTGGCAGTAGTTTATTCATGTGTTTGAGACCAAGATCTGCTCTGCCTGCCTTCTGTTCCCACGCTGCCACCCGCCAACCCCAGGACCGTGATAACTTTTGTAGTTGGCCTGCCTATTTCACCACATCCAAGGAGTGGGGGGTCTCCTGCCCACAGACTTATAGTAAGCTAGGGGGTCTGCAGAGTCCTGAGAACATTAGGCGTGAGTCTCCCCCAAGGACAGATGTACTCAGGGGAGGGACAGAGTCCACCATTAGTCAAAAGTCAAAGGGGAGCAAGGCAGGTGGGGGGGGGGGGAATTTTGGCTGGTTGTGGCCTACGTTCCCAGGATTGTAAGTATGAGGCCAGCCTGGGCTACAAAGAAAAAGAGAGGAAGGGAAAGAAAAAGAAAAGAAAGCCGCCATACCCCTGACCTCCTTCCCATAGCTTCTAGCCCTGGGAATTGCCACATTTCCACCCCTTTCTCCGCCTTCCTGTCTCCAGAAAGGGAGCCTTGACCTGTATGCAGAGGTCTAGCGGGGTGGGGGTGGGGGGGGGAACGGCTGGAGAGCTGAATGCAGGCTAAGGCCCTTTGACCACGTGGCCTTCCCAGGCTCCTTATGCCTCAGTCAGGGCCGGGTGGTATGGGGCCTCCTCATTTCCTGGGTGATGATCCTAGGTCCTGCACAGCCAGATGTGCCCTCCTGACCATAGGGCCAATATGGAATTGATGTGCCTGCCCTGACTCCTGTTTTCCAAAGAGTCCATGGCCTCCTGCACATTCTCCTGTGGGTCTAGGGGCCACAGGAGTTGCATGCTATGATGTGGTAGGGAAGGTGAGGAGCAGACAGGGTGGGGAGGGGAGCAGACAGCCACCAGGGAACACTGGTCCCGGCCAGAAGCTTTGCTTCTGCTGCTTGGCTCTGTCCCCCTCACCGATTTCTGATGCTAGGGTCACTGTCTCCATTTTACAGACAGAGCACAGGCTTGGAGGTGTTGGGTAGATTGCATCGTAGCTGAGGGGCTGAACAACCAGAGGACAGAGAGATCAAGGCAAGTGTTACAGTTGCCTGCTAGCTTTTCAGAAGCCCCTGCACTCAGCCACACTGAACCTTGTGGCACTGAGTGACAAACAAACTGAGTGATAGAGAACCCAGCACACAGCTTGCCTCTAAGGCTGGCCCCTGCTCAGTACAAGGCAGAGCTCGCCAAACTGGCACCTGACCGCGGGAGATCGAGAGCTGTCTATGACATTCCCTATATCTCCTATGGTACCCTGGCCTTCCAGATCCCTGAGGCAGAAGCCCTTTGCTCTCAGAGGTGCAGCAGCCAAAACCCAAGGGCCCCTTTTCAGCCCCGCACTCATCCCCACTGGCCCAGCTCAGCCCTAGAGATGAGTGAGGGCTCATCAGTCCTCGCAAGAGAGGCAGGACTGAAGCCTGGATCCATATTCCTTGCCCTAAGATGACGGGTTGTGAGGAGCTGGAAGAGCTGTGTGAGGCACCACATCTGCCCTGCTCCCGTGTTGGATCCAGACGCCTCCCTGTACATACACTGCAAGCCGTTTAAGCCATCGCCACAGCCCCCAAATCTCTGGTTTTATGAGCAATCTAGAAGTCTAGTTGGGCACACTCTACTGGGATAGACTGTTGGAAGGTGGGCGAGGCTGTTTGTTCCAATTCTTCTTAACACCTTTGTGCTTTGGGAATAAAAATGTCCTCTCTCCTCAACGTGTAGAGGGGAGCCCTCTGGGATGAAGCCATGCCTTACTCTAGAGAGAAATTGGAGAAGTGCTTTTGCACCCTGCTTCTGCCGTCTCCTTAAATGCCACAGTGTGCCCTAAGCCCTGTCACCCCTAAGACCTTGTAGCTCCTCAAACCAGTGGAACCCCAGCTTTGATGGTTTCTGCTGCATCCCATCCCATTCACCAGTGCTCCCTGATATGTACCCCCTTCCTGTTGGGCCCCCATTTGATACACTCTCAGGGTTCCTGTGGTGAGATGTGAGATTCCACATCCCCCCACCACCCCTACCACCCCACCCCCACCCCCGTTACCCTCGTGGCAAAGGAGCACTGAGCTTGGGCCATCTACAAAAAAGAGCACTCCCGATAAGTTCAGAAGATAGAGATCAGTAAACTGTCCTCTCCTGAGGCAGGAGAATGTTTCTATGTGTCTCAAACTGCCTGCCCCATGAGGTAGAGCACTAAGGCTGACCACCCGTGCCTTCGTCCTGGCGAAAGCCAGAGGTTGTTTGGCACACTGTTTTGGAGAGAGGTTCATAAACCAGGGCTTGCATGAACATCGGGATTCTGCGTGTCTGTAGGTTGGCTGGCACTTGACCTTTGGGCGTTCTTTTCTCTTGCAGGACCTGGGCATGGAGTCAACCTCCCTGGATGACGTGCTGTACCGCTATGCCAGCTTCAGGAACCTGGTGGACCCCATCACACACGACCTCATCATCAGCCTGGCTCGCTATATCCACTGCCCCAAGCCGGTAGGCAGTTGTGGTCTGAAGTACCCAAGGCCCCAGGGTGTGAAGTGGGCCCCTTTCTGGACAGCACAGACCTGACTATGGTTGCCTAGGGAGTCAGAGCTTTGCTTGGCGGAAAAGAAGCTTCTGGGGTGGCTTCCTCTGGGACCTTGTCTCTGGCTCCTGGAGCTAGCTGCCTAGTGCCAAGATTTAGAGATGGGGGAGAATGGCTCTAGAGGATGGGAGCTGGCCAGGGTTGACGGGGTCAAATAGGAGACAGTAAGAAAAGCCAGTCCTGAGGGTTGGTGGACTAGGAGAGGAGCTAGTTGATGCCAAGAGCCACAGGGAACCAAGTAGCTGAAACTGGGACTCTGGGGAACAGGACGGGAAACAGGCCTCAGCAGAAGCCCTGCAGGTATCATAGCCCTGCCTTTTCTAGAACAGGAAGTGAATTGGCTAAGGGGAAAAAAAAAAAGAAATAGGTGAAATATTACTTTCGTGTCCACTTGAGAGATGAGGAAAAAGAGTCACTGAAGTAGGTGATAAGGTCCCCTCTGCAAACCTGGGCCTGAGCAAGACAGGAAATGCTGACAGCCTCACCAGGCCCAGTGGTACAGGACCAGGACCAGGCTAGGAGAGCCTAGAGCTCCGTACCTTGGCCCCTCCCTTCCGCCTAGGCGATGCTGGGGGTCCATATCAGTCTCATTACTCACTGCAGACTGCTACATAAAGACCATGGCCAGGAGGCTTGTAGACAGAAATTAATTTGTCGCATCTGGCCAGAAGTGCATGTTTGAAGTGTCTGATAGGAGCCCTGTTCTCCATCTCAGGTAGCCGCCTTTGCCTGTGTCTTCACTTGGTGGAAGGTAGGCAGGCAGTACCCAAGACCCCTCTTAGAGTGGCTGGGGCTCCACCCTCATGGTCCAGCCTTCTCCAGAACGCCCCCACCTTGGGGGATAGGGGTACAACCCGTGAGTAGGGCGAGATCACAAGCCCTCAGGGAAAGATCACAAGCCACATCGCTTGATTGCCAGACCTCCATTTTCCACAACCCCGAATGGGCATCAAAGTCCATGCCACTGAGAGCTAAATGAGCTAACTCCTGAGCGATGCCTGCATGGGCTTTGCACATACGCCACCCGTGCACAGAAGCCGATGTAGCATCTGGGTGCCACCGGGGTACTGAAATACTGGGGCAGCAGGTGAGACATGGTCTCCACAGGCCCAGTCTCAGAAAACAGCGAGGTTGCTCCCTCACCAGAGTTTCCAAAGCTAGCAGAATGGGCCCTGCCCTGCTGAAGGTTCAAGGGCCAGCCTTGTATCCTCTAGGACTCTCCCAGGAGGTGGAAAGAATCTCCTCCAAAGGAGGCAGCCTCACCAGGGCCACCTGAGCCATCTGCACCGGCTAGGGGTTGACTGAGACTCCCTCCTCATAGGTCTTTGTATCTGATGCTCTCCTGGTTCCTCAAGTTGTAGCCTAGAAGTTTTAGACAGGGGAGGCGTCATCAGCTATGACATGGGAGTCTGGTCACATCATGGTGGACCAGAAAGGCTAGAACCAGAGACTAGGCTAGCATCTTCGGAAGACCCCCTAGTGACCTTCTGCCAGCAAGGACTCATCTCCTAAAAGTTCCACAACCGCCTAAAACAGTCCACCAGCTGGGAAACAAGCTTTGAAAACATGAGCTGTATGCTGGGTGAACATTTCAGATTCAAACCAAACACCTCCCACTAGACTCCCTTTTAAAGTTCTGTCTTCCAGTGGCACTAAGCTGAGGACCAAGCCTTTATCACACAGCTCTTTGCAGGCATTGAACCTAAATTATCGCCAGGTGTGGTGGCACATGCCTTTGGTCCTAGCACTTGGGAGACAGAGGCAATCAGATGGCTTGAGTTTGAGGCTAGCCTGGTCTACAAAGTAAGTTCCAGGACAGCTAGGGCTCTGATACACAGAGGAGAGAGAGAGAGAGAGAGAGAGAGAGAGAGAGAGAGAGAGAGAGAGAGAGAGAGAGAGAGAGAGAGAGAGAGAGAGAGAGAGAGAGAAGAAAGGAAGAAAAGGATCTAAATTATCCCTTATTTACTTGATGGTTACTCTGCTGTCTTCTTTACCCACTAGAACAGAGACTCTAAGCCTTTAATCCTAGCATTTGGAGGCAGAGGCTGGTGGGTCTCTGTGAGTTCGAGCCTGATCTGTGTAGCTCCAGGCCAGCCATAGCTACACAGTGAGACCCTGTCTTTAAAAATAAAAAATAAAAGACTCTCAAGGATTTTCTATCCATCTCGTTCACAGTTACATCTTATAACAGGCAAGAAGCAACATGTCGTCCTGTTATGGATTTGTGTATGTGTGTGTATATGCATGCATGAAGGGAGGAAGAGAATGTGAGTATGTGTCCAAATGCATGTATGCCCCTGTGTGCATGTGCTCATGGAGATCAAAAGACGGCCTCAGGTGCCTGCTCTTCCTCAGATGCCTTCTACCTTTTGTTTGAAACAAGGTCCCTCATTGGCCTGGAATTTCATCAAGTATGTCAGACTAGCTGCCTCCACCTCCCACCTCACCATGGCTGCAGTTACAACCAGCTACCACAGCAGTAGTCCTCTGACCACCCACACACTGGTCCATATACATACGTACATATCTTAAACTTTTAAATAAATAAAACAAAACTCAAAGGCAAGCATTTGTTGTCAAGCAGTGTCCGCAGGTCAGGAGTTCAAGGCTGCAAGTGTGAGGTTTAACTGAGGCTAGCCTCACTCACATGCACACTCAACCGCTGGTGCCAGGAGGCTTAAGTTTGTTGCCATGTGGGTGTCTACACAGGATTGCTTGAGTGTCCCATGCCATGGAGCTAGCCAGGATACCTGCCCTAGAATTCACTTCTGCCCCTTCTTTTGACGAACCTTGGAAGGAGACTACACTGGGAAGGCTACAAGGAGCAAAGGACGGGGTGGTCTGGGAGGCTCCCACACATGCCAAGTGAGATGACCCTGCCATGTTGCTCCCATGGAACAACCAGAAACAAGGGACAAGAGAGCCTGGTGATGAACTCTCCAGAACATTCCTGTGAGCAGAGAAAAGCCAGCAGGAGGGAGGCTGTCTAAACAGTGTCCAGTGTATGACGTGGAGCAGTCAGAAACTTGACTCACGAATGAATACATTTATGAATGAGGGAAACCTTTGAGCAAAGGACAAGGTTGTTGGAGCCCTAGGTGCTGTTCTAGAGGTGCCTGCGAAATGAAGGTGACAGATGGCGCCTGACAGCTGAGAGACAGGGAAGGCTGCAGGTTGGCCGTGAGCCTCTGAGCATCTTTCCAATAATCACGGAGAAGTCCCTCAAACAAATCCTCCCCTTGTGCTCAAAGACAGTGTCACTGGGCAAGGCGAGAAGGACTACAGTGCCTGGGTTCCTGCCAGTTGCACCATGCCTCTGCTCGTGAGGGGAAGAGCACCTAGGAGTCAATTCCACAATCCAACAGTGAGAGCCTCCTGTGTGGTAATTGCAACTAACAGACACCCATACAGTCCAGTGTCTTGTGAACCCAAAGGCAGCTTACCATTATCAAGGCATTAGAATGACTGAACAAACATGCTGTGTAAGTCCGTCCATACCCCCCCACCCCAATCTGTTTCCTCTTCACAGGGCTCGTTCCCATGCCCCGACACGGTAGGGAATATGGCTAGGACCCCTGTTCACTTGTCAGAGTTCCAGTCCCTAGAAAGTGTCTCATTTTCAAGACCAGGTTCCAGGGAGAGGCAGACCTGCAGGTGCATTAAGACGTTTTCTGGAGCTGGAGAGATGGCTCAGCGGTTAAGAGCACTGACTATTCTTCTTAAAGGACCTGGGTTCAATTCCCAGCACCCACATGGCAGCTCACAGCTGTCTGTAACTCTAAGATCTGACACCCTCACACAGACATACATGCAGGCAAAACACCAATAGACATTAAAAAAATTTTTTTGTACTCACTTTTTAAAATAAATTATTTTTTTTAAAAAAAGACGTTTTCTGGATCAGCTGCCAGGAGCTTAGGGGGATCTGGCTGTCAGTGGTAGATGAGCTAAACTGGGGAAAAAGGAAATTCCCAAGGACAGTGCTAGGCCCAGGGCATGCAGATATGAGTAACCTGCAGTGCTTGCTGTCACACTGTCCCTTGGGTCAGGGTTGCACAAGACAGGGCTGCTCTACACCTGGAGGTAGCTAGGACCATGACACTGAAACTGTCCATGTCTGTCCAGGGCCAGGTTTCTAACAAGGGGAGTAAAGTGGGTAGGTTTGGTAGAAGCACCCCGGCTCAGCCAGGAGGCAATGTCTGGACCCATTCCCTCTTACATGGTGGATGTTGAACCCTGTGCTGCAGTTCCTTCATTTACAAAGTGACAGTTGTTAGGACTGTGCATTCATAGGTGCCCAGGTGAATGGAAGAAATGCATAATGACTTTCAGAGGCTCAGTAAACGTTAAGGGCAGGAGGTATGCCTGGTGCCAGCTGCCGTCTGGGGCCAGGGCAGATCTCAAGCACCACAAAAACAAAACAGTAAGAAACCCACATTGGGGGCTGGAGAGATGGCTCAGTGGTTAAGAGTGCTGCCTGCTCTTCCAGAGGTCCTGAGTTCAATCCCCAGCAACTACATGGTGGCTCACAACCATCTATATGTAATCTGATACCCTCTTCTGCAGATAAAGCACTCATATGCAATAAATAAAAATTAATTTAAAAAATCTTAAAAAGAAAAGAAAAGAAAAAAACCCACATTGTATTTTAGTTCGGACAAGCAGAGGGGAACTCATCTCTGAGTGCTCCGCTGTCAGCTATTGTCCCTGTTGAGCCAATGAGAAGGCCAAATTGACTCCAGCTCTCTCTGGTAGCAGCAGCCTCGCCCTGTGCTCCGCTGCCCCCTGGTGGCCGACGCTGTGCACTATCAGCCCACTTGATGCCTTTGTTCTAAGATTCCGCGGGCTGAGCTTTCCAGCTCAGACAGCTGGAAGGGAGAGTATGGTACCGGTATTCGGAAACGGCGGGAAGTGATTGGAGGAGGAGCCAGAGCAGAGGTCAGTTGTGGGCTTTTGTTTGGGATAGCCTTTTCTGGGAACTGGCAACAGTTCTGTCCTAGAGCATCCAAAAATGATGCTGGGCGTGTCCCCACATCCATCCTTAAGGCCCCTGAGCCCGTGGTTCTCCATTGTAGCTGCACAAAGGAATCACTCTTCCTGCCGGACTAGGATGAGGAAGAGGGGCTTGGGAGGCAGGGGAACAGTCAGAAATAAGCGAGGGAACGGGAGTGAAGACAGACAAAAATGTCTATCGTCGTTTTCCCAGAGTCATGTGTCAGGAAAGCGGAAGGGGGCCGTTCAAGCGACAAAGGGATCAGCAACTGGGAGGAGAGAGAAGAGGTCAGTAGGGGACAGGATATGACTAAGATGTAATAATGTGTGTATGAACGTGTCAGTGTCTCTGGAGGCAGAGGCCAGCAGAATGCCGTGAGTTCGAGGCCAGCCTGATCTACAAAGGGAGTTCAGGACAGGCAAGGCTACACAGAGAAACCCTGTCTCAAAAACAAAACAACAACAAAGGCTTGGCATGGCCTGTCTCGGAGGGAAAAAAGGATCAATGAGCCAGGCATGGTGGCACAGGCTTTTAATCCCAGCACTCAGGAGGCAGGGGCAAGCAAGTTACTGTGAGTTCGAGGCCAGCCTGGTCTCCAAAGTGAGCCCAAGACAGCCAAGGCTACACAGAGAAACCCTGTCTCAGGAAAAGAAAAAGAGTCAATGAAACCTATTATTTTGTACACTAACTAAAAACCTAATCCGCTTCCAGAGGACCTGCCCCCTCACCAGCTGGTTTTTTAAGGTACCCCGGGATTCCAAGGTGGGAATAGAACCCTAGATGTGCCATCTCTGCGTCTTGTCCCAAAGTCAGGTGTCACCATTACCAGTACCCACCACTACTCCTCACCCTGGCCACATCTGTGCCAAGAAAGGCCCTTGCTGGCCATACAGTGGCTGCCAAAGG
This sequence comes from Acomys russatus, assembly GCF_903995435.1. Classification (NCBI taxonomy): domain Eukaryota; kingdom Metazoa; phylum Chordata; class Mammalia; order Rodentia; family Muridae; genus Acomys; species Acomys russatus. Next base: position 43,415,122 of record NC_067161.1, on the reverse strand, counting down.
TGTCTTTAGCCACCCTCTTCCAGGCGCCCCCTGCTTCACTCAGAACTCTTTCTCTGTCCACTTGACTAGTGTTCTCCCAACCCCCCCCCCCAGCTTATTCCATAGCTAGGTGTTCAGCCAGATGCTGAGGAACCCCAGCTGGAGGTCCCACGGGCTCCTCCTATTCAGCTGGTTCCCACAGGAGCGGGTCACTCCCTGCCCTGCCTTCGTGCCTGCTTTTCCTCTGGAGCAGTTGTTGATGTGACAAGTGATATGACTTAAGAGAGAAGGGGTTTATTCTGGCTAACAGTTCAAGGGGACAGTCCATCGTGTGGCGGAAGTCAGGGTGACAGGAGCTTGAAGTAACTGGTCACATTGCATACTCAACAAAATGCGGAGATGCACGTGTGCATCTGCTCAGCTGGCCGAGGCCTCTTTCCTCTTTACTTTACATAATGCTCAGCAGGTAACGCTAAGTCCTGTCACACTTGCTTTCTAACCCAGATTCCCAACCCCTTCATCTGCATTCTGCCCACCCCTTCTCTGACCTATATATGACCTCTGTCACTTTCAGACCCTTCCATGAGCATGGGTCCTGGTCACCTTCTTAGTTCCCAGTCCTCCCTTCCCATAAGAAAATCCTAGGATATAAGCCTCACCCACCATTCCGCTCTACTGACTCGCCTGCCACGCCCAGTGATGTCTCCTCTTGCCTGTGTCACCTGTACCCACCCTATGTCACTAGGCTAAGAGAATCTAAGTCTAGGACTGATGTCTACTCCAGGGGTTTGGTGAGACTGCCTGGAGAGGACATTCCAGCTTGTCAGGCAGGCTGAAGCAGAGGGAGCAGCGAGCCTGGGAGGAGCTAGAAGGTCCCTTCTAGAGCATTCCTGTCCCTCCCTGGCCACGCTTGGAGGCCTCACTTCTCCAGACCTTCAGTGGCAGGCTCTCTCCTCTCTTGTCCACTGACTGGCTCAGAGATTCTTCTCTTGGCGTCTGTCAGTCACAGCTCACTGAATCTCGCTTCCCTCCACTGTATAACGAGTGAGGAGCCGGGCGTGGTGGCGCACGCCTTTAATCCCAGCACTCGGGAGGCAGAGGCAGGCGGATCCCTGTGAGTTCGAGGCCAGCCTGGTCTACAAAGTGAGTCCAGGATGGCCAAGGCTACACAGAGAAACCCTATCTCAAAAAAAACAAACAAACAAAAAAACACAAGAGTGAGGAGAGTGTGCAGTGCTGTGCGGTATGGGCATGCTGTAAAGCCCTGGTTTGGTGTCTGTGCCGGAATCCAGGTGAGAAAAAGAAAGGTTCAGACAAGTGGGAGCGTCGAGGTGGCCAGATGGGGCCAGGCCAGATTCTCACTTGTTTGTTTGTTTCCTTTCTTTCTTCCTTTCTTTCTTTCTTTCTTTCTTTCTTTCTTTTTTTTTTTTTTTTTTTTTTTTTTTTTTTTTTTTTTTTTTTTTTTTGTTTGTTTGTTGTTTGTTTTTTGTTTTTTGGGGGTTTTTTTTTTGTTTTGTTTTGTTTGACAAGGTTAGTCTGTATAGACCTGGATTTCGTGGAACAGTCTGTAGATCAGGCTGGCTTCAAACTCACAGAGATCTTTCTCCCTTCGCCTCTCAAGTCCCAGAATTAAAGACGTGTGCCACTGCTGCCTGGCTTTATATTGATTTCCTAGCCCTCAATTCTCCAGAATGTGACTGCATTCAAAGACAGGACATTTCAAAGTAGTTAAAGTAAAAACGAGGCCATGTGAGTGGGCTTGCTTAAAGCCAATATAGCTGGGTATTCAGAAGAAGTGATTAGGGCACAGACATGTCCACAGGAAAGATCGATGTGAGGATGCAGGGGGAATCCTTTACAGAAGGCTAGGAAAGGCCGCATCTTGGCTTTCTGACCTCTACAACAGTGAGAACATTAATTTCTGTCATTTAAGTCACTGGACTATACACTGAAAGATTTAACAGAACCAACTCTATTTCAAGGAGAATCAATTCAGCACAGCCCTGTGCCAGCTCTGAGCTGGGTGGAGACGTGTGAGGCCCAACCCAGGAGTTGGGGACGGTGTCAAGAATCAGCTTTCAGTCCTGTTGTCACTGCTGATGGAGAAGCAGAACACGAACACAGAAGCCAGGCCTGGTGGCGCACGCCTTTAATCCCAGCATTCAGGAGGCAAAGGCAGGTGGGGTAGAGGGGGTCTTTGTGAGTTCGAGACCAGCCTGGTCTACACAGAGAGTCCAGGAGCACCAAGGCCACACAGAGAAACCCTGTCTGGAAAAACCAAAAACAAACAAGACAAGAACAACATGGGCCAAATTCTGTGATTGTGTGGGTTCCATGTCTTGGTTCAGTGCGTGGCCTTGAATGAATTAATGTGGCCTCTCTGCCTTCAGCTCTCATCTGGGAGACAGGTAGCGACACCAGCTGCACAGGGGTGTGGGAGGCTTCACACACACAGAAAGAGAAAAAGAACAGAACAGAAAAGAAAAAAGGGAAACTATATAATCATTGAAGGGACACAAACTTAAATGATGAAAGAGGGCTGGAGAAATGGCTAAGCAATTAAGAGCACTGGCTGCTCTTGAAGAGGACTCAGGTTCGACTCCCAGCACCCACATAGTAGCTAACAGTCATCTGTAACTCCAGTTCCAGGGACTCTAACTCCCCCTTTCTGGCCTCTGTGGGTACTACATACATACAAACAAAACATCCACATGAAATTTTTAAAAATTAATGCTGGGACTGGAGAGATGGCTCAGTGGTTAAAAGCACTGGCTGCTCTTCCAGAGGTCCCTGGTTCAATTCCCAGCACTCACATGGAAGCTCACAACTGTTTGTAACTCTAATTTCAGGAGATCTGTCACCTTCATAGACAAACATGCAGGAAAAACACCAATACACATAAAATAAAAATAAGTTTCTCTCTCTCTCTTTTTTTTTTTTTTTTAATTAATGCTAGGGCTGGAGAGGTGGCTCAGAAGTTAAGAGCACTGGCTCCTCTTCCACAGTCCTGAGATCAATTCCCAAAAACCACATGGTGCCTCATAACCATCTATAATGAGATCTGGTGCCCTCTTCTGGTGTGCAGGCACGCATGCAGGCAGAACATTGTATACATAATAAATAAATCTTTTTTTTTTATTAATGTTGATGAAGCACACAGGTAGTGTAGATGGACAGATTGCACTGGGAAAGAATCCTCTCAGATGTCTGTTTTCCCACTTTCAGGAAGGACATAAGTAAAAATAAGATACTTTATTATTATGTGAAATACACGAATCTTTGTTCATGTGCTTCTTAGGAGGCACTTAAAGATATGGCCCAGTGGCACATGCCTGTAATCCTAGCACTGGGGGGAGGGGCAAGAGGCAGGTGGATCTCGAGGCCAGCCTGGTCTACAAAGCAAGTCTAGGACAGCCATGGTTACACAGAGAAACCCTGCCTCGGAAAACAAAACAACAACAAAAGATACGTTGTGCAAGTGAATGAATCTCAATACTGTGAGTTGGCAGGGCCCGTACAATGTCCTGCTCAACCGGTCTGTTCCATCCAGTCATGGTCAGACCACCTGCAAACGCGGGCTTCTTATGTAAATGTCGGGTTTTCCACCGATAGTGATTAATTGTCAAGGCAGAGGCTCAGAGAGCATCTCGGTAGGAGAGCACTTGCTGAACGTTTGAGGTCCTGGGTTTGATTCTCAACAACACACACACACACACACACACACACACACACACACACCTTGCTCCTGCTGCTCCTGCCAAAGCTGCTCACTGGGGCCAACAGATCAGGGCTCTCTTGTGCTGAGCTTACAGGGAGCCAGGGAGTCTCAAGTGGGAGTCAGGGCACCTCCAAGTCCTCCAGGGACACCTCACAGACCTGTGCCTGTGATTGTCTCTGCAGGAAGGGGATGCATTGGGCGCCATGGAGAAGCTGTGCCGGCAGCTGACCTACCACCTTAGTCCTCATTCACAATGGAGGCGGCACCGAGGGTGGTGAAGAGGAAGCCACAGGCCTGGTGAGTGGCCGTCCCTGTAGTCCTGCCCTGCCCCAGCCCTGCTGACTGATGCCCTTCCTGAGGCACCAGAGTGGGTAGCAATAAATCCTGCTTAAAGGAGGTAAGACCATGCTGGATTTAAGGACCAAGGAAGTGACTTGGTCATTTCAGGTACATGCAAGATGCTGAAAAGGACATCCCTGGGATGGGAACTGGCAAGTATGGCCCCCCCAGGTAGGCAGGTGGGGATGGGACATGAATTTCTAGTTCCCAGTGTTCCTAGTACTTGGGACGGAAGCGAGGCATGGTGGTATACCTCTGCAATCCTGTACTTTGGAGGCTGAGGCAAGAAAATTGCCTCAGGTTGTGGCCATCACAACCCACTTCCAGAAAGTTCCCTGGGTCCTGCCAGGGGACCCAGTTTTGAGCCCTGTCTCTCAGCATGTAGCAGTGAGGACCCTCCAGGGTTTTACAATCTCTAGAGACCAAGAGGCTAGAGGGCTTGAGACACAATATACAGGGTCTTGTGGCGGGAAGCAAGTGGACACAGGCTGAGAGGCAGGCTTCCCGAAGGAGGAAGCGCTCCCGCTCTTTGCTTTTTTGTTGTTGTTTTTGTTTTTCCCAAAACAGGGTTTCTCTGCGTAGCCTTGGCTGTCCTGGACTCCCTTTGTAGACCAGGGCTGCCTGGAACTCACAACGATCCACTTGCCTCTGCCTCCCCAGTGCTGGGATTAAAGGCCTGTGCCACCACTGCCCGGCGCACTCCGGCATTTTGCAAATGACACAGGTGAGTGGCCTGCCTGCTCAAAGACTGGCAAGGTCCTGGTGCTGTGCCCAGATCATCCTGGCAGCTCCCAGGGGACTGGAAAGGACAAGACACCTAACAAGAGCAACTTTAGGGGAAGAAGCATTGTCTGACTTACAATTCCAGTTTACAGTCTATCATGACAAAGTCAATGGCAGGAAAACTGAAGCCACTAGTCACGCTCAGTCAGGAGCAGCAGGCGCGCATGCTTAACTCTCAGCTTTGCCCACTCAGTCCTGGCCCCCACCCAGAGAATAACACTGCCTAAAGGACCTGGTTTTCCTGTTTCAGTTAACTCACTTATCCAGACACACACGCACGCACGCACGCACGCACAGACATGCCCACAGGTCAACCTGATTTACACATTATTGAGGCTCCTCTTCCCAGGTGATTCTAGGTTGTTTAAGTCACCAGTTAAGGGCTCAGTGAGTTAGAGCACCAGCTGTGCTTGCAGGGGACTGGGGTTTCATATTCCTAGCACCCACATGGAGGCTCACAACCATCTGTAACTCCAGTGGACCCAACACCATTCTGGCTTCCTCCAGCAGCAAAGGTCCACCACATAAGTAACTAATTAATAAAATATTCAAACCAATTATGCATATGTGTGTATGTCTATGTAGTAATATAGAGGCGCGAGCACAGGCGCCCTCAGAGGCTTGAGCAACAGTTCTCAGCCTGTGGGTCGTGACCCTTTTGGGGGTCGCATATCAGGTATCTACATTGATTCCTAACAGCAGCAAATTACCGTTATGAAGTAGCACAGACCTTAATTAACTAGCTAGAGGGCACAGGGTAGGAAACTAAGGGATTAAGAGGAAACTGCAAGGTTATCATGGAAACAGGCTTGGAGAGCTGCTGGAATAGCAGCCTCATGCTCTGCCCACCTGCTCAGCCGGAAGCAGATGCTGGGGCCCCACAAGAAAGAGGATGCCCTAGCTCCTCCATCCTGGCAGGGAGAGAACTGAGGTCTCAGGTCAGAATTAAGCTGTGGTGATGCTGCCTCCATTAAAGTCCTGCCCTGCTTGCTTTAACCTGCTGTTCCCTTTCTTTCAGTCTTAAGGCCCTCCTAGCTGGGAATCCTCCAGACAACATGGTGGATCTGTCAGGCATTCCTCTGACTTCCCGTGACCTGGAACGTGTGACCAACTACCTTCAGCGCTGCGGAGAGCAAGTGGACAGTGTGGAGCTAGGCTTCACGGGCCTCACGGATGACATGGTCCTGCAGCTACTGCCAGCACTCAGTACCCTGCCTCGCCTCACCACACTAGCCCTCAATGGCAACCGATTGACCAGGGCTCTGCTGAGGGACCTCACTGACACCCTGAAGGACCCCAGCAAATTCCCCAACGTCACATGGATTGACCTGGGCAACAATGTGGACATCTTCTCTTTACCCCAGCCTTTCCTGCTCAGCCTGCGCAAAGCGGTCTCCAAAACAGGGTCACCTGCCAACCATCCTGGAGCTGGGGGAGGGGCCAGGTACTGGGGAAGAGGCTAGGGAGGCTACAAGTCAGCAGGACCCTGGAGGAAGCCCTGTGACACCTGCTGAAGACCATGAAAGTAGGGAGGCTGTGATTCAGACTTGACATGGATATACGGGTCCTAACCAGGAGGCTCTACTAGATGATCAAGGGAGGTTCGGGGCTCCTCCCACCAGGAGGATATGCGGGCGCACAGTTGACCCAGCTGCCAGGGATGTCCTCAACCCCAACTGAGTACCTGCCTCAAGGAACTTTGATGTCTCCATTCAGCTGTTCCCTCAGATTTGTGCATCTGGACCAAGTGTTCTCCATTGGGGCCAATTAAAATTCAGGTAGATATATCACAGACCATTTAAGGAAAAGACCCTTGGAGCATCTACCCATCTTAATCCCCAGGGCATTCTTGAAGGTGGTTTTGAACATTTAAGTATGGAAAGTCCAGTCCAAGCTACAGACCTCCCTTTCCCTGGCTGCCAGGCTTACTGTGCAGGGCAGTACTGTGCCTAATCCCCTCACCCAGCTACCTGCTGTGTAGAAGACCCCTCCCCAGAATTTAGCCCTGGAGTGGCTTTCCAAGAACCTCAATTAAAGGCCTAGTTTAGAGGGAAAGCTGGGCTCACACCCACCATTTCCCCAGAAGCACTCCTAGTCCATGAGCAACACCTACAAGACAACTGTTCTGAATTAAGGGATCAGACCTGGTGGACAAAAAAAACCAATTATGGGAAAGGGCAGCCTTACAGGGCCAGCAGGATGTGGGCAAGCTGGGGTCCTTAATCGGTACTTCACAAATGCAGCCAAGGAGATAGGGAGTGCGTGTGGTGCCTTACTTGCTTTGGAATTTTTGCCCAAGTCTTAGGTTGTAAAAGCAGTTTAGACTGGCCAGAAGTTTACAGTGCTGAAGATGGGCTGCTTAACTTAACACCAGACACTCACGTGAACTCTTCAAATACATGTGAAGGATCAAAGCCAAAGACCACGCTCATTAATGGTCACTGCACACACTGCTTAATGAATTCACCCAATACACTGGCAATCAATTTTATAAACAAAAATATTATAGAAAGGTAGAGCTCCTGTGGGGTCAGGACTAACAATGTGCCTGGCCAGAGCCAAGTTGGCAGACCCATCTTTGGCATGCTTTCAAGGTTTGAAGAGACTGCTGTCAGGATCTTGAGGTGAAGGCTGGACTCCTCTGGGGATATAGCCTGCAAAGGAACTACATTCAGAATCATTCCTTCCCTGACCAGTGGCATTTAGAACCTTTAAAGACATCTTCAGAAAACCATAGGGTCACCACTTCCAATCTGCCGGTAATTCCAGCTGTATTTAGGTGATCTCATCATTTGATATCTTTTTCAGAGCAGTGACAACTAGTACAGGTCAAACGTACCTCCTTTGCTGTTGAGGCCTGCGCAAGCACAAGCTGCACTCCAGCACTCCTTTCTAGAACTTGAGAAAATGGACACTCCTAAAATGGATTGCAGAAGCAGGGTGTTATTTCACATCTTAGACAGCACAGGGGGAATTATTCTTCAAGTTACTAAAATGCAATTCTGATTAGCCACCAGTCAGGGGGCTCTTGCCAAACCAGCCCAGCTGGGTTCAATCCATGGGTCCCTAACGGTAGCATCTGCTGTCCAGATCACCACATAGGCTTTTAACCTAAATTAATGGCTCAAAGCTTACAGCACAGGATCAGGTTTGACTCCCAGCACTCAGTGAATTCACAACCACCTTTTCTAGCCTCCACGGCCACCAGACACACACACGAGTTGAAAGCTCACCTCAGGGGAGGCCAAGGCTGCTGACAATCTCCCACTCTGAACGAAATTTCCAACCTGGAGGAGTACAGCGGCTGTTAAACTTCGGACCGAGTCAGATCCTAAACACCAGCAACTGGCGAGGGCTTGACTAGTCAGCCAAGAGCAGTTATCGTCAGTTATCGGCTTCTGACGGCACTTCCTACAAGCGATCTCATCACAGCAGTCAAGCATTCCATCGCCCCACCCCAGCAGGTTAGTTTCAGCCATTAAGTGGAGACCCATCTTCACCACCCCACCTGGTAACAATACAGTACAGGGAAAGGCCTCTCGCCCGCCGAGCCATCTCCAGCATAAAGCATGGACTCAAGTGCAATCCTTACTTTAGGGTTGTGCCTGGAACACACTACTCAGTAACGACGCATGTAGAGGGCGACACTGTAACTTTAGCCACAGCAAAGGTTCCCGAAACTCTTACCTCATAGTCGGGTACTGCTCCTGCACCACGTCGTCAAGACCGCGTCTGAAAGGTTAAAAGATTAACGATCAAGAGGCAAGTCCAACACTCGTGTTCACCACTGAGCCGCCGAGGCTTGAGCGACTGCAGTCAGCTAAATAGGGACGTCGTCACTTGTCGCTTCGGACGGCACTTCCTATTGGTACTATCATCAGGGCAGTCGACACCCAGCCCACGCGCGGCGCCCCACGACACAACCCCCCGACTTACCAGGCTCCCCTAGGTCTGCATGGCGCCCAACGGCGGAGCTGGAGGCCGGACGTGGGCTCAGCATCGCTCCGCTCGGCTCCACTAGGCTCAGGGACAGACGACAGAGAAACAGAACGAAGGATCCCATGGTGTCCGCAGAGAGGCACCAACGCGTGCGCGCCCTCTTCTTAAGGTCTCGGAATAGACCACTCCTCACCCGAGGGGGGTGAGGGCGGCAAAGGCTCACGGGAACTCCCAGCAGGCTTAGTCATAGCCCCGCCTCGCTACCCAGGTCTCCCCCCCCCCCGGTCCGTTGAGCGAGTGGTCTCCGCCGCCCCAGGGATTCTGGGTAGCTAGGAGCCCGGCGAGTCCCAGCGCGCCTGCGTGAAGGTTTAATTGCGGCTTCGGGCCCGCCACTTCTCCGTGTCGTGGTGGGTTTCCCCCGCGGTTTTTCAGTGTTTTGTTAATTCGTGTCGCGTTTCAAAACGTGGACTCGGACCTAACAGTACAGGCCTGTAATCACAACTACTGCTTAGGCGCCCGAGGCAGGAATTCGAGTTCAGTTTGGGCAATTTAGTGATCCTCTATCTCAGAATAAAAAAAAAAAAAGCGGGCCAAGATAATCTGGTTGGGTGTTCGAAGACATTGGCTGTTCTGAGGCTCACCTGAGATATCACGCCCGAAACTGCATTCAAAGACAGTAAAGAAACAGCGGCTGCTGCTAAGTGTAATGATTTGGGCCATTCTGCACAGACTTATCTTTTAGCATGTCCACGGAAAATTCTAGACCCTACGCAGACAGCCCTTACCACTTCATTAGAATCAAGAGGAGCTCTTGCTTGCTCTATTTCCGTTCTTGCTTTGTTCCCTTTCCACTGAGATTTTTGCATCGGGCTTCTCTCTGCTGATGCTATCTATCCCTTCAGGATCTGGGCATGTTCTGGCTTAAGAGTTGGGAACGTAGCTCAGAAAAGTTTCCCTAGCTAACACGAAGTTCTGAGCTCCATCCTCAGCACCTCAAACTGGGTACTGTAACAAACTTCCAAGCTCATCTGGGCATGGTGGCGCACGCCTTTAATCCCAGCACTCAGCACTCGAGAGGCAGGGGGATCGCTGTGAGTTCAGGGCCAGCCTGGTCTACAGAGTGAGTCCAGGACTACAAGAGAAACCCTGTCTCCAAAAACCTTCCAAGTTCTGGGGATGTGGAGGCAGCAGCAGAATCAGAAATTCAAGGTCATGTGCAGCTACTTAGAGAGTCTGAGGACAGCCTGGGATCCTAGCACTCAGTAGCCTCGAGGAGGGTTCTTGTAAGTGCAAGACCAACTTGGTCTGCAGAATGGAATCCTGTCTCAAAACACCTCAGTGCAAAGTCTGATAGAACTATTATATATGGCCAGGCAAAGGTGGCACACGCCCTTAATCCCATAATTTGGGAGGCAGAGGCAGGCGGGTCTCTCTGTGTGGCCATGGCTGTCCTGGACTTGCTTGGTAGACCAAGCTGGCCTTGAACTCACAGCGATCAGCTTGCCTCTGCCTCCCAAGCGCTGGGATTAAAGGCGTGTGCCACCACGCCCAGCTTCAAAAAAAATTTTTTTTTGTTTTCGAGACAGGATCTGCCTTCCTCTGCCTCCTGAGTGCTAAGCCACTGCCGCCACTGCCCAACTTGGAAGTGTAGTTACAGAACATTTGGAAAGTAGGGACCTCAATTGGCAAGTTACAGCAGAGGGGGCTCTCTGCTGCGTAGGCTTCAGGTGCTACCCTGTGACCTTTTCAGTTTTAGGATTTGTGGAAACTAGTGGTCTGCTAACAATAGTAGTGTGAGGTTTTCTTTTTTATTTTATCTTATTGGGTTTCGAGACAGGGTTTCTCTGTGTAGCCTTGGCTATCCTGGACTCACTTTGTAGACCAGGCTGGCCTCCAACTCACAGAGATCCAAAAATTGATCTTGTGCCAGGCAGTGGTGGCACGCGCCCTTTTTTTTTTAATCTATTATTATGTATACCGTGCTCTGCCTGCACATACACCTACAGGCCAGAAGAGAGCATCAGATTGCATTATAGATGGTTGTGAGCCACCATGTGGTTGCTGGGAATTGAACTCAGGACCTCTAGAGGAACAGTCAGTGCCTTTAACCTCTAAGCCATCTCTCCAGCTAGAGTGAGGTTTTCACAGTCACAAAGATGTTAAGTCACAGGAGAGGCAGGGTACAACAGGGCATATGGCCCAAGATAATTTAGCCCTGGCTTGAAAGAAAATTTCAAACTTGAGTCATCTGGCCTTGACTCTTTAATGTAGGTGCAGCTTCCCCTTGCCGCTCTCTTCCTTCTAGAAGTTTCAAGTCACAGAAACATCTAGCAAATGCCAAGGCAAAGGGTCAAATGTGAGGCCATTCAGGCATCATGAATAATTAAGACAAAGTACTAAGCACTTTTCTTCAAACTCCCCTGAAAGAGAAAGATGTGCAGGGTGAGGTGGGTCTGGAAATCACAGGCAAACAAGGGCAAGGCTGAGGGTACTGCTCTCCGGCCTAAAGTGTTCAGAGGTGACATGCTGGCCTCTGTCTCAAGAAGGCCCTTCTGGCTCGCCAGCAAAGACTGGTGAGGAGAGGTGGGAAACTGAAGCCCAGGCGGGTGAAAAAGCAACAATCCAGGGCTTAAAAGAAACTGTCATCCTAGAGGCGGGAAAGTGGCTCATTTGTACCCAACCCTTGACCTGCCCCTAACAGCCTTCAGGAAGAGAACAGGGCTGGAACCGAGGTTTGGCCAGTGAGGGTTTCTGAGCAGACCAGCCCCTGGCCCAGGTTGGCACTTAAAAGACACAAACAAATGCAAGATCCCAGTAACTTCTTCCAATAATACTTCTAGAAGACTTAGTTTGCAAAAAAATATTTATATTTCCATCAAACTTCAGTAGGCTCAGGTGTGGCTGGGAAGAGTCCCTGCTCTACCCTGCCAGCCTGCTGCCGCATCTGGGACGTCAGACGTCAGTGGGACTGCAGAATCTGGAGTGGCAGATGGTCTTCCTCTGAGGCATGGCTCTTCCCAGGGTTAGAGGTCGGGTTCCTCTCATAACCTGCAGACGGAATGAGGAACACCGTGGCTTTGTCCTCCTTGTATCCCCTGGAAGTAGCTGCCAGGGAAACCAGAGGGCCACAACCATGAAATTCCACCATGTTCTGGGTGTAACAGTCAATCCTGGCCGGGCGTGGTGGCACATGCCTTTAAAACCCTCCGGAGGCAGGGGCAGGCGGATCGCCATGAGTTCGAGGCCACTGGTCTACAAAGCAAGTCTAGGACAGTCAAGGCTACACAGAGAAACCCTGTCTCCAAAAACCAAAAAACACAACAAACAGTCATTCCTGGCACTCCAGAATCTCCTGACCTTTTCCACAGGCCACTCAGGGGTCTCCCACAGAAACTCACAAGTCCCAGAGCATCGGATAAGGAGGGATGGGCGGAGGTCCTACATCTGGGTGTGAAGGGTGGAACTACACTCCCTGCTAGGGCAGCCCCAGGGATGTTTCCAATCAAGCTGGTGTGGCCAGCACACAGCAGGGTTTGGGATTGGGGTTTGGGTATGGAATACCTGGACCAGACAAGGGGCAAAATTGCTCCTTATCCTGGCATTGTCTGAAGGGATAGAAAAAGTAGAAAGGGAGCCTTGCCGTACAGACAGGAGGCAGGAAACCAGCAAGCAGGGAGCCACCTTGTAACAGGTCACAGGTAAGACGGTATTAGGGAAAGCGTTGGAGTGTTGGTGGGGACAGAGAAGGGAAAATTGAGGATAACCCATGGAATCTGTGGAGAACATCCCTGGGATCAGAGGGAGGGGCTGGTTTTGGTAGGGGCAGCGAGGTGGAGACCGGAAAGGCTGTTAGAGTGCTAAATGCCAGAGACTTACAGGAAGTGATTTATACTGTAGGACTTAAGGGCTTATGTAGTGGAGGAAATCTCAGGTCAAGTAGGCTGGCCAGACAAAGCAGTGACCCAGGGAGATGGCACCTGTGCCATAGGCCAGGGCAGGGTGGAGGGGTGCAGGGAACATACTTTGTAACTTGTTCCCTTGCTGGGAACCCAAATCCACCCAGGCCTGGACCAAGGGTGCAACTGATAACCAGGGCAGAGAGAAGACAGCCAAGAGGCCAGTGAGGCAGGAGGGCTGAGAGAGAATCTTCCCCCAGACAAGCCAGCAGGGCGGGCTTGGAACTGAAAGGGACTAAGACACCAATCCCCACAGGAGGAGCAGGTGTGGGCGCAGCTGCAAAGCAACCACACGACAGGGCTCTGAGTCCCATCAGGCCTCTCAAAGGCTGTGTTGTTGCCAGCAAAGCCGCAGCATATGCTTCCAAGAACCGGAGCAAGGGTTCTAGCCCCAAGGCTACTACTCACCAGTGATGCCGGCTCCTGAAGGGTCCTCAGATATAGTGGGAAGCGTTTTCTCCCATGCATCCCAGTTCACTTCCTCCACCCTGCGGTTGACAAAACAGCTCTGACGTTCAGTTCAGGGAAGCTTGCAGCAGCCCAGCAGGCTTTGCCCAGGGAAGGGAAAACACACACACCACACACACACCACACACCACACACACACACACACACACACACACACACACACACACACCCCCTCCCCAGTGGACTGTACATGAAGAAGATGGTTTTGTTTTCTTTGCTTCTGCCCTCTGCTAACAAGGCACTAGTCCACCTACACCCCACGAGTTCCCTGGGGCTCTTGATTACGGCCCCTAAGGCCAGATGTGCCTTCTCCCCAGCTGTTTCCCAGAGTGACTAAAGGCCAGGGAGTGAGATCAGATGTATCTTTGTGCTTCCCGTTCTGGGTTCTTTCTTGGCTGGCTGCTTGTCACGAGTAAAGCCTCATCTTTTCCCCCGCTCAGCTGCTGCCCATAAGGTGCCTGCTGTGGCTGGACATTTGTCACCACCTCCTCTTGCGTGCTGATTCCGTTTTCTCTGAACATTGAAAAGCTTGGTTTCCGAGCCAGGTGTGGTGGTGCACACCTTTAATCCCAGCACTTGGGAGGCAGAGGCAGGGGGATTGCTGTGAGTTCGAGGCCAGCCTGGTCTACAAAGTAAGTCCAGGACAGCCAAGATAACATTAAGAAACCCTGTCTCGGGAAAAAAAAAAAAAAAAAAAAAAAAGCTGGGTTTCCATGGAAGGGGATGTGGGAGTTATAGGGATGAGGGTAGCCTTGGTGACCCCAGAATACTGGAAGTCAGGAATCACCAGGGAGGGACCTTAAGTCCATACCACTGAGAGGGCAGGCTAGACAGACTAAGGCACAGGAGGTGGCAGCAGGGTGAGGGAGTGGGAGAGAGGGATCTCTTACATCCAGCATCCCTGAGCTTACTTGCCCAGATAGCATGCTCTGCCTCTCCCACCCCACCTGGCTCCTGCAGCCTTTCAGGAACACTATCCTGAGTCAGCCAGGCCCTGCCCTGCCCTGCCCACTCACCTGAAGCACCAGCGCTCATCAGGGGTACCGTCCCACCTGGTACCGACTTTCAGCAACCTCCCTGCGCGGTGCTTCTTCCTCCGGCACCACCAGTAACCGTTTTCCATCTCCAAGACAGAGATGGCTTTCTGGGGACAAAGGACACATCAAACAGCATGGCCCGGGACCCTGCCTAGAGGAGGAAGAGCCCAGGGCAAGGGGAAAAGATGCCTTCACAGAAATTTACAGTATATATGCTGAGCACACAAACTGGGATCTAGCTGCAATATTTTTCCTGTGGGGCACAAGGTTCCAATCCTCCCAGAATCTCAGGGAAAGACGCCTCAGGAGGTGTTTGAAAAGTCAACACATAAGGGGTACTCAATAGTGATGTGTTCTTAGGCACTGCAGACCATATCCCACCCTACCCACCCCCACCCCCCTCTCTCAGCCACACATACACACATCAGGGCATAACAGACCCCACCGGTGCTGGCACTTGAGGCTCAAGGAGAAAATGGCCCAATAGCCTGGCAGCAGAGTCCAACCTCCAGAGCAAGACCAAAACCTACACAGCCCTTCTCTGGGCAAGTAGGACACAGCTAATGCTTCTGTGCCTGGGTGAGGGGATGCCACATCAGACCTTTGCAGCTTTCTTGCCTCCTCCTACAGCTATCTATATTTTACCCATGTGGACCTCAGGGAGGGACCTTTTTCTTGTCCCCTGCTGGATTTGTAGTGCACGGCCCTATCGGCAAGAGGCATTGAAGGCTTGTATTCAACCCTGGTAACTCACATCTGTAATCCCTGCACTCACAAGACTGAGGCGGCAGGATTGCTGTGAATTGGAGGCTGGTCGGATACACATAGTGAGACTCTTATCTCAATAATAATGCCAAGGGATCATGGCAACGGACTCAATGAACACCTACTATGTGTCAGGCACTGTCCTGGACGTTTCATACTCCTGAGCTTATCTGACCCTCACAACAACCCTATGCAGGAACGAGTGGCTACGATCTAGGGGCTGGTCCTGCTGGGCTGTGCCCATGTGCCTGGATCCTGGACCCTCAGCAGCCTCCCCTCGGGTAGGGGCTGGGAGGGTCACTTGGCAATACCTGCAGCTTCCAGATGCTCCAGCTGTCAGTGGCAACGCTGTTGACAGTCTCGCTCATGAGGGCAATGAGCATGTTGAGCAGCAGGACGTAGGTGAGAAGGATGTAGGCCAACAGTAGCAGCAGCACCACCCCGCGGAAGCGCAGCTTTTCCTGGAAGGCCAGCTCCCCCATGCCGATGGTGAACTTGAAGAGCTCTAGCGAGGCATCCACAATGCCCTCATATGGGACTTCTTCCTCCTCCTGGCCCAGCACGGGACTTTCTGTCACCGTGGCATTGTCAACTTCAGAGGCTTTGGAACTTCCGGCCTTCTGGCTCAAGCTCACTAGGGCTATAAGTAAGTGGGGAGGTTGGTCTCAAGTTTACGGGGGCCCACCAGGCAGTCTGCAGGGGGCGGCCGGAAGTGGGTATTTGGACTGAGGAGATGACTTGGTGGGTAGAGAGGTGCTTGTGCTGTGAACATAAGGACCTGTGCTTGAATCTCTAGCCCCCATGCAAAAAAACTGAGCACAGGCCCGGCAAGATGGCACGTCAGGTAAAGGTGTTTGCCTCCAAATCTGACAAGCTGAATTTGATCCCCCAAGTTCTACTTAATGGAAGAAGAGAACCTCTCATAAGTTGTCTTCTGAGCTACACACACAAATAAATGTAATTTTAAAATTCTAAGGCTGTGGGGCTGGAGAGATGGCTCAGCGGCTGAGAGCACTGACTGCTCTTCCAACGGACCAGGGTTCAATTCCCAGCACCCACATGGCAGCTCACAACTGTCTGTAATTCCAAGATCTGACACCCTCATACAGACAAACATGCAGGCAAAACACCAATGCACATAAAATAAAAAATTTTTTTTTTTAATTCTAAAGCTGAGTGTCACAGAGACAGGTAGATCCCTAGAGTTCACCTGACCATGCTAGTCAGAAACCAGCTTGCTTCAGGCCGGGCACAGTGGCCCACCTCTTTAATCCCAGCACTCTGGGAGGCAGACACAGGCAGATCTCTGTGAGTTGGAAGCCAGCCTGGTCAACAAAGTGAGTCAAGGCCAGCCAAGGCTACACAGAGAAACCCTGTCTCGGAAACAAACAAACAAGCAAAACCCAGCGAGCTTCCAGTTCAGTGAGAGGCACTGTCTCAAGGCAATAAGACAGAGAGCAATAGCAGAAGACACCCAGCTTTCTGCTCAGGTCTCTCTGCATGCATGCACACAAGCTCACAGACCCCCATTCACACACATGCATACAGTACACATGAACACACACATGCAAAGTTTAAAAAGGTCTTTACCTACAGCAAAGCCGAAAAGGAAGACTAAGTAGACCAGCAGGAAACGGAGCAGGTCTCGCAGAATGACCTAGAATACACAAGCCCAAGGGGGGAAGCCCGGGTGAATGGCCCACAGCATTCTAACCCCAGATGCCATAAATAGAGTTCCCTTGTGCACCCACACCCCTTCCACAGGCTGTGTGCACAGGTCAGTCTGAGCAGAAGGAGCCTTGAAAAAAAACTGCCTCCAGATCAGTGGGTGAAAGTATTTGCCGGCATGCATAAGGGCCTGACTTTGAGCCTAATCACTGAGCCATCTCTCCAGTCCCTATTTCGCCAGAATTTTTTAAACCCCAGGGACCCATACTGCTTGCCTACTCCTCCCCCACCCACCCCACCACCCCACTTGGCCTCCTCGGCTCTTCATCCCCTGACTGTTCTTGAGCACCCCCCGCCCCAACTTCTTCTGGTTCTTTGCCTTCAATTTTACTGTTCCCTCTGAAGAGGATGCTTCCTCCTCCACTGTAAGGTGGCTGACTCATTCTTCCAGGTCACCACTAATGGACTCTGAGGTCTAATCTCAGTGGTAGAATGCTTGCCTGGCTTGAATAGGGGTCCAGATTCCTCCTCCTCCTCTTCCTTTATGGTTTTTGAGACAGGGTTTCTCAGTGTAGCCTTGGCTGTCCTGGACTCACTTTCTAGACCAGGCTGGCCTTGAACTCACAGAGATCCACTGCCTCTGCCTTCCCGAGTGCTGAGATTACAGGGGTGTGCCACACAACGGGCCCAGAGTCCATCTTCTACACTGCATAAAAAGACAAATTCCGCCCCCTCTTCAAGCCTGGCATGGCGGCACACACCTTTAATCCCAGCTCTCTGGAGGCACAGGCAGGAGGATCTGAGGTCGAGGCCAGCCTGGTCTACTGAATGAACTCCAGGACAGCCTGGGCTACACACAGAAACCCTGTCTCAACAAGCCAAAATGAAACAACCCTGTTCAGGAAAGATTGTATTCACCATCCCCTGTAAACTGCCGTCTGCCCCAGGCATCCTCCATTAACACTGTCCTGTGTGTTTCCTCTGCAGGGTTTTATAGTCAACAACATCCGGGGCTGTTTTTTAGCATTTTTCATTCCCCACACTGGAACACCAGCTTCAGAAGAGCAGCCATATCTGTTTTGTTCACTGCTATGTTCCCAACATTTAGAAAAGAGCCTGGGCCACAGTGGGTGCTCCCAAACACTTGTGAAATAAATGGGCACAGACCCAAGCAAATGCCCCTATGTCCCAGGGCTCAGGAACATGAATAAGTCCGAGTTGATCTGAAGCCACCATGTGTTTCAGATGTTAACTGCTTGCCAACCAATGTCTGCGTCTGCTTCTGCGTGTGTGTGAAGCCGTCCAGCTACGTGCACAACCACACCTGCAGTCATATTGGGTCAGTGTCTGGGTAAATGGCACATGGGCAAACAGCTTGTGCTCTCTTCTGCTCAGGTTAAGCTGTAGAGGGTGGCTCCATCTTCATAAGGCCAGAAGGAGTCTACTAGGAGTTGCGCCTAGCCCTCCCTAGTCTGGCTGTAGCTGGTCCACCCCCATCTCTCACCTTCTGGATCATGACACTATAGATGCCTGTGTGCTGAAAGCCACGTGTATAGTAAAGCAGGTTCAGCCAGCCCAACACCAGGGATGACACGAGCAGGGGCAGGTACCACTCAGTCTCTATGAAACGCAGCACCTGGGACAGCACTATTAGTAGAGCCTGGAGAAGGCTGGAGGGGGGGGCAGGAGACAAGATCTGGGTCAACTTCCAGGCCACTTGGCCATATCCCCGCAACTCCTATGAGACTGTGCCAACCACCACTGACTCCCCTGCCACCTCAGACACACTCCATCTGTCCGGAGCTGGACCCATCACAGCCTGGCCTTCATCATAGGCAAGTTATTTATTTATGCTCTGGGCTTCCAACTTGTAATAATGACACCTGACTCAAAGGGTGTCTTCAAATTTTGAGGCACTACATAGAAAGAGGGTCCACAAAGATGGGAACACGAAAGGGCCCAAGCTGCCCAGCGGCTGGGACTCCCATGCCTGACATACACTGCCATCCTCCCATCCTTCCCCACCTAGAACAACTTGAGTCCCTGTGTCCCAGTCTCTACAGCTAGCTTGGTGTACTCTGCCACATCTGCCACACCCAGACCTCAGAGGCAGGATGGGAAAAGGAGTTCAGACTCACGTACAAGAGGATTTCAAAGTAGCTGTCCATGAATGACATCCAGATGAACAGGCGACGGCGCCAGAAGTACCACAGCTGTGGAGGAGAGTCAGGGCCTGAAACTTGCTCTTCAGCTCCTAGTGCAGCCATGCTGCCCCTGTGGCCTGGAGTCCGGGTCCCCTACTTCTTGCTTCCTGGTATGGCAACCTGGCTATCACCACTTGGGGGGTGTGTGGCTAAAACTAACATTCTCTCTCTCTCTCTCTCTCTCTCTCTCTCTCTCTCTCTCTCTCTCTCTCTCTCTCACACTCTCGCTCTCTCTCTCTCTCTCTCGCTCTCTCTCTCTCTCCTCAATACGTAGTTTGTCCTGGCTAAGTTTTACATCAACTTGATTTGATACAGGCCAGAGTCATCTAGGAGGAAAGAACTTCAACTAACAAAATGCTCTCCGTAAGATCAGGCTGTAGGCAAGGCTGTGGGACATTTTCTTAATTAGCCAATGATGGGGGAGGGCCCCATCCATTGTGGGTGGGGCCACCCCTGGGATAATGGGTCTGGGTTCTATAGAAAAGCAGGCTGAGCAAGCCAGGAAGCAGCACCTCTCCATGGCCTCTGCATCAGCTCCTGCCTCCAGGTGTCAGCCACTTTTGAATTCCTTCCTTGGCTTCCTTCGGTGAACTATGATTCAGTATCCTGAATGTAAGCTAAATAAGCCCTTCCCCCACGTTCCCACCCCCACCCCTCGCCCCAGTTGCTTTTGGTCACGGTTGCTTCATCACTGCCATGATAACCCTAAGATGTAACCCCAACCTGTCCTTGAACTTGGGGTTCTACTGTTTTAGCCTCCCAGTTACCTGGGATTGCAGGCATGGACCACCATGCCTAAGCAAAGGACTAGCCTTGTAGCTGGGGCACTCACGAGCCCTTCTGAAAGCTAAGATAACTTTTGATTCTCTTTACAAATCCACAGCCAAGGGCTGGCGAGATGACTCAGTGGTTAAGAGCACTAAGTGCTCTTCCAGAGGACCCAGGTTCAAATCCCAGCACCCACATGGCAACTGTCTGTAACTCCAAGATCTGATGCTCATAGACATATGTTCAGTCAAAACACAAATGCGCATTAAAGTAAAGGTAAATAAAAAAAACAAACAAATTAAAAAACAAACAAACAAACAAACCAAATCCATAGCCAAGTGCATACACCTTCAGTCCCAGCTACTTCGAAGGCTCAAAGAGGAAGATCACTTGAACTCAGGAATTCAAAGCCAGCTTGGACAACATGGGGTCCCCTGATCCCTACAGACCAGAAGGTGAGCCTGCATGCTGGGCCACAGAAGGGAGGAAGAGAGGAAAGGTCCTTTCTCTCTCTGCCTCTCCCTGGCATTCTGGGTAGCATCCTATAATCTAGCCAACCTGAGTTTGGTGCCGCACTCTGCCCCTTCTGAGAAGGTCCCTCCTGCAAGTCTGCCTCCAGACTGAGATGCTTGCCGTGGGATCTGCATTGAGCCCCACCGACCAATTGCTTTCTGTGCTCCCAAGTGAGGAATGCCCCAGCTGGCTGAAGGACATGAGTCAGGGCCTTCCGACTTAATTTCTAATGGAGCAGAGCCTGCACTACAAGAAACACAGAAACCATCTGCCATCCCCACAGGTCCCTCAGAAAGCATAGCAAGAAGAGCCCCAGGGCCCGAGAAGGCAGGGCCCAGAAATCTCCACTCTGTTGAGGGTGGGCATGGAGCTCTGTTTCCCTGCAGTGAAGACAGTATGCTTAGCTCCCTGTAGAAGCTCCCCGTTTGCTTCTTCATTGACTGGGAGCTACATAAGGTGGAGAAATAGGAAGGACTCCTTACCTGGCCCAACAGGAGGTAAATGCCCCCAAGCAGAATCAGGATGTGGCCCAGCAGCAGCATGGATTCCCCAAAAGTCGCTTTTGATGAGGGTATGGCTGGCTGAAGAGACAAACACTTCCATAAGGCCTAAAGTCTTGGGTCCCATCCCCAACAGCTAGCTGCCCAAGAGCCTCAGGGGATGATTGTGAACCTACACTACGGAGAGGCTACCCTGAGCATCAGAGGGGACACGGACCCTGACCCCAGTCCCTTAGAAGCATAGGATACAGTCGTTATTTGTATTGGGCTTGGAGCCAGATTTTCTGGGTTCAAGTCATCTCTACCGATGAGTTTTTTATCCCCTTAGGTAATACAGTCAACTTTTCCATGCCTCTCCCTCACCTCAATAGTAAACTGAGGGTGGCAGTCTTTCACCCTAGAGGCTGGTGTGAGCAGCCATGACTTAACACATTGCTGTAGTCACCCTAGGAGACTGTTTCCAGAAGAGCTCTGGGTACACCCCTGAAGCCACCTAAGCCTCAGTGTCCTCTTTGGCAGGATGGGATGCTGCTCCTTGGCCCTTCTCACTCCAGGGTTGCTGCAAGCAGGTGTGCCCCCAGGACCGCCCCCCCACCCCCCACCCCCGCTCTTGCCTTCTCCAGGGAAGGCTGGTAGTAGGCAACTATGGTGAAGACGATCATGTAGACCAAGTAACAGGCGAAGTTGAAGAAGAACCTCGGGATGAGCCGATCCCATTTCTCCTGCAGAAGCTTGTTCAGTGGCTCTAAGACCACCATGCGGTGCCGATGCTGGGGGGGAGGAGGTGGGGAGGGAGAGCCAAAAGCACAGTGTGGGGACGGCACAGCTGGATAGATGGTATGACAAGTACCTACTTCGTGGCGGGCTCCACGGAGGGCCAAGGGAAACGGAGAGGAGCAAATGGGGAACCAGTTTCCAGACCCAGGGTCCCTGAATAGTGCCCCCCACCTGCCTTCATTCCAGCCCTTGTCCTGTGAAGTGATGTGGGCTTGCCCTCAGCCAGAGCCACCAGGCAGACCTAGTGGACAGCCCCGTGGACTCACCAGGCTCTTGCAATGAAAGGCGATGATTTCCAGCACTGAGTTCTTCTCCCAGCTGTCCACAGAGGACAGGTCGTACAGTGATACCCGGACAGGACCGTAGCACCACTCGGTGAACTTTCGAGAAAGGGGCTGGTACTGTCCTGAGAATTCCCGCTGCAGGATGTGCCTGAAAATCTGCAGAGCACTCCCATAAGCTCATCTGCTAGTTACCCTCCCTGCAGTAATGCTGTGTGTCAGGGCTGGGCAACATTGAGCCCCTGCAGAGGACATAGGTCCTAGCACGGCTCAGCTCTTATGTACACCCAACCAAAGGTCAACTGTCAGGTTTACATTCCAACATATGCACAGGCTGGTGGGCAGGCTGGCTCTTTCTTCTCCCATCCTGCCCCAGGGATTTCTTTCTTTTTTTTTTTTTTTTTTAGGATTTCTTTCCTGAGTTCCTCAGATAGATAGCACAGAGATCCCAGCTGGGGGGATTTGAAATCAGAGATCACAAGCTATGCCTGTGTGTGCGCTTCTGTAGTCAGGATACAGAACGTTTAAAGACTAAAAGGGTCCCGACTCCAAACAGGTGAAGAAGTCTTTTGATTTCACACACGAGGAATGAGGACAAGGAGGATGCAGATTGGGAGGCAGCTTCCACAGGCCACAGAGCCAGGCCTTTCGAGATGTTTGTTTGTTTGTTTTAAATGTGCGTATGGGTGTTTCAACTGCGTCACATATGTGCAGTGAGTGCCCACAGAGGACATAAGAGGGTATCAGACCCCCTGGGACTAGAGTTATAGACAGTTGTGAGCCATTGTATGTGTGCCAGAAATCAAATTCTGGTCCTCTGGACTAGCAGCCAGTGCTCTCAACCCCTGAGCCATTCCTGCAGCCCTGGCCAAGCCTTTAGACAACAAAGAAAAGTGCACACACTCCAATAAGAGCAGCTGGAGCTGAGAGCAGGAAATAGTATTAAAACTCTTATAAGTCAGGTCTCAAAAAAACAAAAATAAATACATAAATAAATAACATTTTTTGGGCGGTTTCCAAGACAGGGTTGCTCTGTGGAGCCTTGGCTGTTCTGGACTTGCTTTGTAGACCAGGCTGGCCTAGAACTCAGAGATCTGCCTGTCTCTACCTCCCAAGTGCTGGGATTACAGGAAATTATTATTTTATTTTATTTTATTTTATTTTTTTTTTTAAAGATTTATTTATTATTTTTGTATACAGTGTTCTTCCTGCATGTACACCTGCAGGCCAGAAAAGGGCATCACATCACATTATAGATGGTTGTGAGCCACCATGGGTGTTGCCGGGACTTGAACTCAGGACCTCCAGAAGTGCAGTCCATGTGCTTAACCTCTGAGCCATCTCTCCAGCCCCCTATTTTATTTTTTTAAAGCTTACAACAAGAGAAAAAAAAAAGTGACTGTCACAATGGACAAGACCTGCAGAAAATCAGCCATGCAGTGGTGATGCACACCTTTAATCTCAGCACTGGAGAAGCAGAGGCAGGCTATCTCTGAGGTTAGGGCCAACTTGGTCTACAGAGCGAGTTCCAGGACAGCCAGAGCTGAACAGGAAAACCCTATCTCAGAAAACAACAAACAAATATGCAGAAAATCTAATAGCAAGACTCATACAAATTAGAGAAAACACAGGGAAAAGCTGTCCTGTTAGTGTGAATGAAAATGTCCCTCAGAGGCTCAGGTGTTTAAATACTTTGTCCTACCAGGCTGGTGGTGCAGTTAGGGTGGGTATGGTGGTGTGGCCTTTCTGGGGCCTGGATGTCACTGCAGGTGGGCTTTGAGCTGTAAAAGTCCAGTGCCATTCCCAGTTTGCTCTTTTGTTTCCTGCTTGGCTGCTGAGCTCTCCCTACTTGCTGGTCCAGCACCACACCAGAGGGATTCCATCCCTCTGGAATCCTATCCCCTTCCTTCTCTAAGTTGCCTTGGTCACGATGTTTTATTACAGCAGCAGTGCAGTGACTAACGTAGCTGTCTCCTGGGGACCTGGAAAGATCACAAAGGGTCTTAAGGGCACCTTCTATTTCTGCAGAAGATCCAGATCAGTTCTCAGCACCCATGTGGCAGCTTGGATCCTCTGTAATTGCAGTTCCACGCCCTTCTCTGCCCGCCACAGGCAGCAGACATTCTCCCAGGGCACATATGTACAAGCATGCAAAGCACTTGTGCACATAAAACAAAAAGTCTTTTTTTTTTTTTTTTTTAAATTCTCTCTGCCAGGCGGTGGTGGCACATGCCTTTAATCCCAGCACTTGGGAGGCAGAGGCAGGTGGATCTCTGTGAGTTTGAGGCCAGCCTGGACTACAAAGTGAGTTCTAGGACAGCCAGAGCTGTAACACAGAAAAACCCTGTCTCAAAAAACCAAAAACAGAAAACCAAAAAAATTGTCTCCTAATAACAAAAGAGAGAGAGAAGAGGAGGGAGAGAGAAGAGGAGGGAGAGAGGAGGAGTGAGAGGGAGAGGGAGAAGGAGAGAAACAAAGAAAGAAGGCAAGCCAGACATGGTGGTGCACACTATAATCCCAGCACTCTGGGGCAGTAGAGGCAGGCAGATCTCTGTGAGTTCGAGGCCAGCCTGGTCTAACAAAGTGAGTCTGAGTCTAAGACTGCCAAGGCTACACAGAGAAAAGAAACCCTGTCTTAAAAAGAGAAAGAAAAGAAAAGAAAAAGACTCATTCAATTTTAAGAATACTCCAGTGTTTGGAATTCCACCGCTGAGGAGGTCTTAGGCTCTAATAGGCAAACTCACTATATAGTTGTTTATCTACAGCAGCGTGGCACCCAGCCGCCTTCTGAATAGTTATATCTAGACCTGTAAACAAATACTGTGCCCATCCATGATCAGAGAGCTTCTTTTTGTAAGGAACAGAAGTAAACGCAGAGACTCGTGGCAGCTCAGGTGCCGAGAAAAAGTGACCATTGAGCGCTCTGCCCTACACATGACGTTTACACTACTCTACCCCAGGCTCAGGGAACATTTCAGAGGAGAAGGCTGGAAATAATATTAGAGCCAGGAGATGGGAAAAGGGCTGCAAAATGCTCTGCTCTGTATATAATAACATAGCCGTTGAAACCACGATCTTCAGCCTGCAGTAGTTGTACAGCACTAAGCCTACACAAGACTGGGCCTGTCGAGCCCGCCTCGGTGGCACACGCCTTTAATCCCAGCCCTCCAGAGGCAGAGCCAGGCAGGTGGCCATTGAGTTCGAGGCCAGCCTGTTCTACAGAGGGAGTCCAAGACAGCCAAGGCTACACAGAGAAACCCTGTCTTGGGGGTGGGAGGTGAGGTGGAGAAGACTGAGCCTTTCAACAGAAAGCACAATTTGGAAAGAAAGGACTCAGAAGACCTTTCCCATCCTACTGAACTATTTTCTACTGGTACATCCTCGGGGAGAGGCAGTCACTGGCATCCTGTGAGCCTCCCAAGTACCAATGGTACCAGTGGATAGTTTGAAACCGATAACCGGCACAAATGGCCCTGGTTAAACTCAGCTAAACAAGACAAAAGAAAAAGAGTTGAACGTGAGAAAGGAATGTAAGGGGCCAACATTGACAGGGAAGGGACGGAGATAATGAAGGGCCCAGGGTGAGAGGAACCAGAACGCACTATATCTATGTGTGAATTGTCTGCCTGAATCCATCTGCAGCCAAGAGAGGCAGGGCTAAGGGCAGCACTCACCTCAATTTTGCCTTCCTTGGCAGCTAGCTTCAGGGGTGTGAGGCCTTGATGGTTGCATATTTCCTCCAGCTGCACTTTGGGGCAGAGGCGGGCCCCCACTTGGAGAAGCCCATCGTACATGTGGGTTACCAGAGCACTGTTCTCAGGCGAGTTATCCGCAATCATTACCAGAGCGTGCAGGACGGTGTTGCCCAGGGAGTCGGTGGCCTCCAGGCTGGCAGGCTGGTGTGGGTTCTCCAGGAGGTAGGTCACCACATCCCACTGCTTGGTGCATGCAGCCAGAGAAAGAGGTAGCTCGCCTGTGGAAGCAGATCTCGGGGAATAAGAGGCAGCTGACCAGATCCACCCCACCCCCACCCCACCTTGCCTCTTTACATTTCTGTTTTGTTTTGTTTTTTTATGGTTTTTTGAGACAGGGGTCTGTTTACATTTCTAATACAGTCACTTCCCCTTAATTAGAATTCTGCTTCTTCAGGTTGGTTTTGACTTGGTAGGTTGCTTTTGTTGTTATTTGTTTAATTTTTGCCTGTTTTGCTTTTATTTTATTTATTTATTTATTTTGCCTTTGTTTTGTTTTGTTGGTTTTTCGAGACAGGGTTTCTCTGTGTAGCCTTGGCCATCCTGGACTCACTTTGTAGACCAGGCTGGCCTCAAACTCACAGCAATCTGCCTGCCTCTGCCTCCCAAGTGCTGTTTGGTTTGTTTTTTGGTGGTAGTTGTGGGTCAGGTCTTGTTGCTGTCATTTATATATTTGTTTTGAGGATTTGGGGAGAGGTGTTAAAAATGGAACCCAGGGTGATAGGGCAATAGGTCATTTAATAAAGTGACCGCCACAGCAGGACATGGTGGCGTAAGCCTTTGATCCTGGCACTCAGGAGGTAGAGGCAGAAGGAACTCTGAGTTTAAGGCCAGCCTGGTCTACAAAGCAAGTTCCAGGACAGCCAGGACTACACAGAGAAACCCTGTCTCGGAAAACAGAATGCAGAGGGGGTGGAGAAAATATCTAAAATCAACTTCTGGCCTCCACCCTCACTGGCACACACATGAACAAGTATTTATCTCTACACCACACACACACGTAACTTGAAACAGTTGAACCCAGGGCCCTCTGCACCGCTGAGCTACACCGAGTCTGCCTGCTGTTCTTTTTTTGTTGTTGTTGTTTTGTTTTTCGAGACAGGGTTTCTCTATGCTATCTTGATTGTCCTGGACTTGCTTTGTAGACCAGGCTGGCCTCGAACTCACAGCGATCCGCCTGCCTCTGCCTCTCGAGTGCTGGGATTAAAGGAGTGCACCACCACGCCCGGTTCACAGCCAGGTTCTTGCAGCCCATCCTCTCCTCAGCCTAGACCTGGGTTCATGCTGAGTTTCTTTAGCTAACAGAGGATTAAACGTCTCTTTAAACAAGTTGTGATGTGGTTAAAAGCAGGCAGACTGGGGCTAAGTCAGCCTGTCACTAACCACGTGACCTTGGACGAAGCTTTACCCACTCTGTACCTCAACTGAGAAAAGCTCCCTCACCAAAATAGAAGCAAGTTCCTTGGTGCTTTTGGAAGAAGCGGCCACAGGCCCGGATGTGAACATTGGCTCCGTTCTCTACCAGCAGTTTGACGCAGTTCAGGCTCCGCTTTTCTATGGCAATATGCAGTGCGCTATGGCCTCGGTAGAAGTCGTCGATGCACTGGGCGTTGACGAGGGGCTGAGGATTGCCAGACTCCCTGTCGATCCGCAGCAGCGGCAGGATGCAGGCGTTGGCCCCGTCCTGGAGGTTCAGCACAGCCTTCATCAGGCACGTCTTTCCAGTGGAGCCCTCTGCAAGGAGAGAGGGGAAGGCACAGGCAATACTCAGACCCAAGAAGGCTGGACCATCTGCCAGTTTGTACAGCAAACTCAGGCTCCAGAGAACCCCGTGGGAGGATAAGAAAAGGTGGCTGCTGTAATCAACTGGTGACAACACAACTTGGTTGCAAGATATTAAGGCTCCAGAGCATAGGCAATAACATACCAACAGGCCTGACTACAATTTCTACCCTAACACCAAGTTTTAAAATTCTTTATTTTTTTTTTTTTTTTTTTAAGTTTTAGTTTTTTTTTTTGAAACAGGGTTTCTCACTGTCCTAGACTCACTTTGTAGACCAAGCCAGCCTCGAACTCACAGAGATCCACCTGCTTCTGCCTCCTGAGTTGCTGGGATTAAAGGCGTGCGCCACTATGCCAGGCAACATAATTCAATACATTATCTCTGTGTGGGTTTCTTGTTGTTGTTTTGTTTTTCTAATATATTTTATTAATTTATTCATATTTCATCTCAATTGTTATCCCATCCGTTGTATCCTCTCATTCCTCCCTCCCTCCCATTTTCCCCTTACTCCCCTCCCCTATGACTGTGACTGAGGGGGACCTCCTCCCCTTGTATATGCTCATAGGGTATCAAGTCTCTTCTTGGATTGTTTTAGTTTTTTGAAACAGGGTTTCTCGAATAGCCTTGGCTGTCCTGGACTGGCTCTGCAGACCAGTCTGGCCTCAAACAATCCAAGCAGTTGTATACAGGCAGTGGTTGGTTCAATGATGGCCTGTCTACACCAAGGAAACCCCTGCACCATGAAGCTAGGTGCGGCAGCTCATGCCTTGCAGCATTCAGGAGGTTATGTCGGGAGACTAAGTCAAGTCTGAGCTGCATGGTGAGATCCCATCTCAACAACCGAATAAATAAATTCAGTGTATCCAGTGGAGAGGCGTGTAGTAGCATATTATAAGTTATTGTGTATGGCAGCTCTTTATATGTCTTTTTTTTTTTTTTTTTTTTTTAATCCTTAAGAGATGCCAAGCTATTAGCAGGCCCAGATGACAGGCTGGTTTTGGCTTTTTTTTTTTTTTTTTTTTTTTTTCCCAATCTTTTTTTTTTTTTTTTTTTTTTTCTTTAGACAAGATCTTTTTTGTTTGTTTCTTTGTTTGTTTTTCCAGACAGCGTTTCTCTGTGTAGCCTTAGCTGGCCTCAAACTCACAGAGATCCTCCTGCCTCTGCCTCCAGAGTGCTGGAATTAAAGGCATGTGCCACTACCTCCGGCTTTGGTTTTGTTTTGTTTTTCCCCCAGCTTCACGTATTTCTTTACCATTTGAATCTTCTAGAGTACACATATTTTTTCCCTTTGGATTTTGTGTGTGTGTTTGTGTGTTTATTTTTTGAGGATTGTTGTTGTTGTTGTTGTTTGGCTGGTTGGTTTTTCAAGACAGGGTTTCTCTGTGTAACAGAGCCCTGGCTGTCCTGGAACTCTCTTTGTAAGCCAGACCGGCCTCAAATTCACAGAGATCTGCCTGCCTCTGCTTCCTGAGTGCTGGTATCACGCCCCAGATGTTTTTGGTTTTTGTTTTGTTTTGTTTTTTGTTTTTTTTACTTTTTAATTTAATTTTTATTTTATAATGCATGCAGGCCCATGAAGGCTAGAAAAAAAGGGATTGGATCTCCTGGAACTGCTTCCATGTGGGTATTGGGAGTCTAACTCAGGTCCTCTGAAAGAATAATCAATGCTCTCAACCTCTGAGCCATCTCTCCAGCTGTGAGAACAGCTGCCTCTCTGATCCTGGGCACAAAGGACACCACAAGGCAGGAGCTACCTGTGTATGCTGAATCCGTGAGGTACTTGCTGGTCCGGCTTAGGTATTCTGGCAGTCCAGCCAGCTCCTCTGGGACACCCCGGGAGACCACACTGAAGAGTCGGTCACGGTCAAATCGGTTTGGGTCCTGCTGGCTGTGAAAAATGTTTCTCATGTTAGAGAAAGGCCACAATCGCTCCTGCACAAAGCTTTCTCATGCATGGAAGCGTTGTCAGGTACTCCTGCAGCACCGCACACCCGCAGGTTACACAGGAACTCTTTCAAGGGCTTCTCTCTCCTAGGGCTCCAAAAGCTCAGAGCTCCTGGTGAGGAGAAACACATTGGGGGCTTTAGTCTGTGGCAATACTGTGGCTCTACTCATTCCAGGCAATTTTCAGCATCAAGTTTGTCATCTTTCCAAAGACCCGTTAGCCATAGGAGTCATTTCAGCTCTCACACCTTATAGTGGCCCTTGAACATTTGCGTAGTTTTGGACAGGGTTGTATGTGGTGCCTGCAGACTAAGTGGTGCATGAGTCACTGGCTTCGAAGATGAAATGGCGTCAGGGATGGAGAGGATGCAGGTACATGGCTCAGCAGTAAAGTGCTTGACTGGTTTGCATAAAGCCCCGGGTTTGTCCCCAGGCCCAGTAAAAAGCCTGAGAGAGGCTCTCCTCTCAGAAACCACCAGTTCATTAGTTGAGAGGAGTTTGTGCCCTGTTAACCTGCTCTTCAGCCCTCCCTGTAGTGAATTGTCCTTTTTCTCCACTAGGCAAACAAGCAAAGCAGCTTACCCAAAGTCACATAGAGCACAACTGGAGCCGCCATGGGGGCTGCCTAAAACCAGGCCCCATCTCAACCCCAAGAGAGGGGCTGGGCTGGGCAAGCAGGATGTTTCCCAGAGATAGACTACCATGTCCACCCAGCACTAGCTATCACATGCTGCCCATGGCTTTACTGGGAAGCCACACTTCTGGGAAATCTCTTCTATGGAGCCCAAAGGAGGCCTCTTGTGGCTCACGGACACAATCTGGCGTTGTCTGTGAGCCTGTGATGGGGACAGTTGTGTAGCTCTGTCTCCTTTGCAGGCTAATTAACCTCTCTCAATCTGTTTTCCTCTTTGAAGCGAGTCCAGGACAGCCAAGGCCACACAGAGAGAAACCCTCTCTGCGTAAAAACAAAACAACAAACAAATTAACAAAAAAGATAGAAATATTTGCAGGTTGTTATAAGGCTCCAAGGAAGTATCATGAAACAAAGCGCTCAGTCCATACAGCAGGCCTGACATGCAGCACTGAGTCCCCAAACGACTCCAGGCAATGCATTCTTAGGCCTAGGCCTACCTAATTCTGGGGCCCCTGGAACTATGAAAAGATGATACGAACTGTGTGGTGGTGGCGCACATCTTTAATCCCAGCACTCGGGAGGCAGAGGCAGGTGGATTGCCATGAGTTCGAGGCCAGCCTGGTCTACAAAGCGAGTCCAGGACAGCCAAGGCTACACAGAGAAACCCTGTCTCGAAAAACAAAACAAAAATCTGTGGAAAGCTAGGTGTGGTAGCTCATGCCTGGAGTCCCACCACGCTCAAAGCAGAAGGAGGAGGATCACCTCAGATTGGAGGCTAGTCTGGGCTAGATGGCAAGATTCATCTTAAAACAGCAAGCAAGCAAGCAAGCAAATCTGTGGAGTGAGCTGACCCAGGAAGGACGGATGACTCTGGCACATAGGATCAGCCACACTTGAAGCTGTATTTAAAGCCAGCGCTCACATCTGCAACACCACACAGGGATGTGTCTGTGCCGTTCTGGCTAGAGAGCATCACTCAACCCAGTTACCCAAATGGCCACATGGCCATGAGGGCCTCTGCCGAAACCCTGTGGTCTGTCTGCTTGGAAAATATGGCCACTTGGACAGTGCTTCCTGCCACCAGGGTAGCAAGCGTGGCCTTGGGATAGGGAAGCAAAGAAAGGTATAGACTAGGGCTGCAAAGGGCATCGTGGAGCCCAGTCTGTCTCTACTAGGCCAGCCCTGCTACCCACGGATGCCTCCCGTTAATCTGAATGTGCTTAAAACCTGAATGTGCTTGTCACTGAATCTAGCAACAGCTCTCTGGCACAAATGACACAGTGTGCCAAGGCTGATGGCCACGTCTCGGGAGCCTGAGCAGGGAGACATGGGCTTTCCTGGCAGTCTTGCTGGCCCATGAGGATTCTGGGAAGCCAGGGGCAGTGTCTAGCAGGACTAGACGCAGGCACTCCCCAGGCTCACTGTCTGAATTGGTAGCTGGAACACAGGGGACTCAAAGCAGAGATGACTATAGGGGGAAGCCCATTGTCCCCGGTTCTCAGGGTCCTGAGTGACTGTGTCACCCGTGGAGCAAAGCAGAGATGCACCTAAGCCGTTTCCAGACATCTTTGACTCTCTCTCCCTGGATTCACTATGTAATCCACCTACCACTGTCAGCTTCCACCGGGACCATAGTGGGCGGGAGCCAAAACATCAACAAGGGATATTTGATTGTCAGTTGCCCCCTTGGTATGGGATGAGGGTATCCCTACCAAAAGCACAATCTTGGCACAAGGCCAAGAACAGAGAACATTCTGGAAGGGGTAACTTTAGAGAGCAGTCAATCTAGCTAGGCTATGAGGAAGAGCCAGTTGCGACAGACTGGCCCCTGGGTGACTTGGAGTGCTATGCGGGAGCTGCTCTTGTCCCATCTCCACCCACTGTCTTACCTGGGACCTAGTCCCTTCCTGTAGTTGAGATTCACTTTGATCTGAGGGGAGAAATTCCGGTCCTCGCCCTGGAAAGGTGATTCCATGGGGGGCGGCTCATGTTTCCCTTGGTTCACCTCGGCACTGCTTTCTTGGTCTCCGTCTGATGTCTCCAGCCTAAAAGCTGGAGGGCTGGAGGGTGAAGTCATCTTGAGAGAGGAGGATGTGCCTTACTGCTGGACCGTCTGTGGAGATGGAGATATTAAGGCTCCCCTCCCTCTCATACCACAGCGGGGTAGGGTCTGGCTGGGACCTGGAGAAGGGTGACATTGAGAATATGAGAGCAGGAGCTGGGGATAAAATGCAGTAAATAGAGCCCTAGTTTACCTTGCACTAGGCTCTGGCTTGTATGCCCAGCAGAGCATAAGCTACCTGCAGCTAGCCAAGGCCAGGTGCTAGGGAGATGGCTCAGTGGTTAAGAGCACTGGTTGCTTTTCCAGAGGATCAGGGTTCAAGGCCCAGCACTACATGGTGCCTCACAACCCTCTGTAACTCCAGTTCTAGAGGAGTTCATGTGTTCTGACCTCTGCAAGCACACACGTGGTGCACCCTCATACACAGAAAATAAGTAATAAGTTAATAAAGTAAATTGTAAAAAGAAAAGTAGGAGTGGGCTTGAAAGATGGCTCAGCCTTCAGAGGCCGGGCTCACAACCAAAAATATAAAAGGAGGAGCATGAGGCTCAGAAGTTACACAGAGATTGGAAACAGCCCGGGCTGGGCGTGGCAGCGTACACCTTTAATCATAGCCCTCGGGAGGCAGGTGGATCGCCGTGAGTTCGAGGCCAGCCTGGTCTACAAAGTGCGTTTAGGACAGTGAAGACTACACAGGGAAACCCTGTCTCAAAAAACAAACAAAAAAAAACAAAAACAAAAAAAAAAAAAAGAAAAGAAAAAAAGAAAAGAAAATACTCTGTCTCAATAAACAAACAAACAAATAAATAAAAAGAGGGACAAGGAAACAGCTCACTCAGCAAAGGCCTTGCCCCACACCCAGGCCCAGGAGGCTCTAAATTCAGATCCCCAGTATCCACACATAAAGCCAGACACTGAGGTATATCTTTTAATTTCAGCAAGGAATGGCAGAGACAAGAGCCTTGCAAGCCAGGCAAGCTGGCTGAATTGCTGAATTCAGTTAAGCTGAGACCAATGAGGAACACACTCCACATCTACCCTTGCCCACACCAACATAACAAACATAAAAATAAATAAATAAAAGAGAGAGCCATGCCTGGTGGTGCATGCCTTTAAAAGCCAGCATTCATTCAGGAGGCAGAGGCCAGCCAGGTCTACATAGTGAGTTCCAGGACAGCCAAGCTCTAAAAAAAAAAAAAAAAAAAAAAGGACGTGGGGTGGGGGAGGAGCATGCAGCTCCACAGTGCAGTTAGCCCTACCGAGGGGAAGTGAGCAATGAAGGAGAAAGACAGTGTCATAAGGATGTACTGGAAAGCAGGGACCTAACAGGATTGTCACTTTGATAATATCTCACAGAACTCATGACTGTCTTTAGCTTTCCCCTTGGGAATTTCCAATATTCAAGAAGGCTCAAACCCTATTTGCAGGTAAGAATGTGTTCACAACCCCACCCTTTCTCTACATGACATCAAACCCAGTGCCCAACGGTTCAATTGTAGCCCGGCAGTGGTGGCGCACACCTTTAATCCCAGCCCTGGGGAGGCAGAGGCAGGCGGATCAATGTGAGTTCGAGACTAGCCTGGTCTACAAAGTGAGTCCAAGACAGCCAATGCTACACAGAGAAACCCTGTCTCGAAAAGCCAAAAACCAAAACAAAAAACTTCAATTGAGCCGGGCGTGGTGGCGCACGCCTTTAATCCCCGCACTCGGGAGGCAGAGGCAGGCGTATCCCTGTGAGTTCGAGGCCAGCCTGGTCTACAAAGTGAGTCCAGGATGGCCAAGGCTACACAGAGAAACCCTGTCTCGGGGGAAAAAAAAAAACCTTCAATTTTTGGGCCAAGGCAGGCCACTCAGCCCCTTATTCTAAACCGGGGAGGTCTCCAGGGAACCACTGGCCTATCAGATCCTTCCTTTTGCTGCCAGAACAACCCACGGCTCAGAAAAGAGAAGCGACTTTCCACCTCATTTTACGTCATGACGCCCCTCTTCAGTGCTCAGGGCCCAATTGCGTTTCCAGTGTGACTCATATCTGAGGAGGGCATCGGATGCAACCTGTGCAGGGGCTGTAGAGCTGGCGAGCTCTATCTGCCTTGCCACCTCAGACTCCATACTGGGTTAGGAGCTTAGCTCACAGCTAACCTCACCCTCAGCAGAAGCTACAACCACAGCCCCTATCACGTGGCCAGGGCTGGGACCTAGTGAGAGCAGGGGAGCCTCTGTCTCCCCCAGAGCGCAGAAGCGGAAGGAAAGAATCAGAGCCTGGTCAGGAGACAGGTTGGGGGGAGGCTGGGAGAAGGGGGTACGGGGCGGGGGGGGGGGGGCGAGCAGGTTAATAGAAGGAAAGAACAGGGCTAAAAAGAGGAAATGGCAGCAGCATGGCCTGGGCCCACTCTTCAAATTGTTACAGGATCCAGTACCCTCAGAAAACTGGATGGGGCGTTTTCCACAACAGCCAGGGGGGCACCCTACTGACTACCTCCACTAGTATTTATGACCCCCTACTTTTCTGCCCACAGTAGGGCATGGATAGCCTCTTTTCCAGCTTCTATCCTTAAGCAAATCCTGGCCGGTACCGCCTCTGACACCTTTCCCAACACCCCCCCCCCCCGCAGTAACAACTGTTTCTCTGGCTTCTACCTCTTGAGATCCTCATTCTGGCAGCAGAGGAAGAGGCCTGGAGGTTCAGGGAGCCAGAGCCCACGCAGACCTTTACTTCAAGATGAAGATGCGCTGAGAGCCACCCCGAATCATTCACTGTCAGACTTCCAGACGCAACCCCCCCCCCCCCAGGGCATCCTAAAATTACCCACCGACCTACCCAGCAGGCTGAAGCCACGGCGACGGAGTGCGAGCCGGATTCACCAAGCCTAGCCGGGCTCTCCGGCACCAGGGATAGAGAGGAAGTGAGGCTGGGAGGGGCGCGGCTCGAGGCTGACAGCAAGGGGTTGCGGGAACCTCCGCAGCCGCCTGGGAGCTCGCGCTCTCTCTCTGTCTACCCTCTACCTGTTCCTCGCGCACAGTGGACAGTGCGGGTTTTAACGCCGGCCTGTCAGGGACCAGTGACTGGCCATCAGGCTGATAAGCGGGACCACTGGCCACACCCTGCTTTGGGGAGACACGCCCTGCTCCTCCATCGCTGCACTTCTACCTCCACTCATAGCCACAGAAGCCCTGGGGGCAATCAGAGGCAGTCCTAGGGTGCCTAGAACCTTGGCCTGGGTGGGAGCTGGCTCGGGTGTGGGATTCATGCCCCACTACACTGACGCCGTCCCCCATCCCCACACACACACCCCCGCCCACGATTCTTACCACTATGTGCTCTCCAGTAGCCATACAGCTTATAGCTGGCTCCTCAGGGAGAGAAAAGGTTTTGGCTAAGATTTGTCCCAAGGAAGGCAGCCCCACCCATCCAGCCATATTTCCATCTAGGGAAGAGTCCCTCAGCGTCCTGACCCTAGAGATTCCCCAAGGCTGCAGTTTCCATTTATAAAGGCACTTCCAGAAGCAGCCAGCAGGTGGCGATAGGGTGGCTAACAGGAATGGCTGAAATTGTACTACTATACAGCCCTGTGAAAGCAAGGAAGCGAGGACCATCTCTCTCTCTCCTTCTCCTCCTTCTCCTCCCTCTCCCCCTCCCTCCCTCCCTCTCTCTCTCCCAACTCCCCTTCCCTGGAAGACCTCATATCCAGCATTTTGTCTGATTGATCCAAAACAGTAATTTCTCTCTCCTGTGAAAATTCCACTACCTCCAAACTGGTCTCCCTGCTTCTCTGTTGCTACACTCACACGGCCACAGCTATTCTTTTTTTTTTTTTTTTTTTGGGTTTTCGAGACAGGGTTTCTCTGTGTAGCCTTGGCCATCCTGGACTCACTTTGTAGACCAGGCTGGCCTCGAACTCACAGGGATCCGCCTGCCTCTGCCTCCCGAGTGCTGGGATTAAAGGCGTGCGCCACCATACCCGGCTCGATAAAATAAATGTGTTTAAATGGAAATTGAGAAGACAATCTTGTAAGCCAAGCTGGGGCAGAAGGATTGTTGTGAGTTGAAGGCTAATTTAGGTCAGATAGTGAATCCAGGCTGGCCTGGAGTGTAGTGTGAGATGAATCTCAAAACAAATAAACAGACAAAAAAATCAAATTCCGCTGACTGAAAGGCCTGGGTTCATTAGCCATTGGAGAAATGCAAACCAAACCTACAAGGAAAGCAGGCTATGGTGCTGCATGCCTTTAATCCCAGCACTCCAGAGGCAGAGAGGCAAGCAGATCTCTGTTAGGGGTTAGCCTAGAGAGTTCCATGACAGTCAGGGCTAAAGAGAGAGACTCAGTCTCAAAACAACAGGGGCTGGAGAAATGGCTTGACGGTTAAGAGCATTGGTTGCTCTTTCAGAGGACCTGGCTTTTATCCCTAGCACCTATGTGGTAGCTAACAATCTCCAGTAATTCTAGCTCCAGGAAAAACAATGCCCTCTTCTGACATTTGTGGGCAACAAGGCACGTATATGGTATATATACATAGATGGGAGCAAACACACCTCTATATAAAGCTAAAATATTTTTAAAGTCTATTTATAAAACAACAACAATAATGCACAGTGAACCCTGGCATGGAAGATCACAGCTGACATTCCAGGGCTCAGGAGGCTGACACAAAGGGATTTCAGGGATTTCCAGGCCAGCGTTGGTGGTACCATAAATTCCAGACCTCCCTGAGCTATAGTGATGCCCTCCTTAAAACAAACAAACAAACAGAGCTTGGCATGGTGACACACACTTGTTTTGTGTTTGCTTTGTTTTCTTTTGTTTGAGACAGGGTTTCTCTGTGTAGCCTTAGCTGTCCTGTACTCACCCTGTAGATGTGACTGGTCTCAATCTCACAGTGATCCACCTGCCTCTGTCTTCCTGAATGCTGGCCTCCCTGAGCACTGTGTGTCACTCAGGAGGCTGAGGCCAGCTTGATCTACAAAGAGAATTCCAGGACAGCCAGGGTTGTTTTTTTTTTTTTTTTTTAATTTATTTATTTATTATGTATACAATGTTCTGCCTGCATGTACACCTGCACTCCAGAAGAGGGCACCAGAGCTCACCATGTGGTTGCTGGGAATTGAACTCAGGACCTCTAGAAGAGCACACAGTGCTCTTAACCTCTGAGTCATCTCTCCAGACCCCCAGCCAGGGCTGTTACACACGGAAACTGTGTCTTGAAAAATAAACAAGCCTTGGCAGGGACCTGAAGGAGTTGGGACCTTGTACATAGCTGAAAGATGATTAAAATGTACTGGCTGTTTCTCCAGAAGATTAAATATAGAATTAACATGTGGCCCAGAAATTCCAACATTAATCATGTAATTTTTTTTTTTAATGGAGCACTGGGCATGGTGGTGCATGCCTTTAATCTCAGAACTCAGTGAGGCAGAAGCAGGCAGATTTCTGTGAGTTTGAGGCCAGCCTGGTCTAGAAAGTGAGTCCAGGACAGCAAAGGCTACACAGAGAAACCCTGTCTAGAAAAAACAAAAACAAAAATGGAACATGCCAGCACAAACACTGCATGTGCATAAATGTTATAACAGCAACATTATCTATAGGAGAAAAGGGAGAAGCTATCAGGGATGGAATGAGAAGGAGACCCCTCACTTTGGAATCTGCTTGAAGCTGACAGTCAAGAATTCTGGGTCAATTGGCTCAGAGGTTAAGAGCATTTGTCGCTCTTGCAGAGGACACAGGTTGGATTCCGGGAGATCTGGGGTGTTCTGACCTCTTCAGGCACCGGGCATGCTCATGGCACACACACATGCACGCAGGCAAAGCACTTAAACAAACACATAAACCCAGCTCAAGAAACAACATTTGCAAAAAAGGTTGTCAAAATAAGTTTTTCTTTTGAGTCAGGGTTTCTCTATGTAGCCCTGGCTGGCCTTGATATACAAACCAAGCTGGCTTTGAACCCACAGAGATCCACCTGCCTCTGCCTCCAGAGTGCTAGGATTAAAGGTGTGTGCCACCAAACTCAGCATAAAGCAATATTTCTCTTCTATAGGGATATTTTCACATGAGAATTTAAAAATAGCAACGAATCATGCTCAAGGCCGTGTATGAATAGCCATTCTTCTTTCCCAGCCATAACCATGTAATTTGCTAGGCATTTCACAAGAAACCCCCTTTGTAATAGAAGTCATGTCACAATTCCCTCGTGCAGCCCTCATGGCCCATGATTTTATCTTACCAGTTTAGAATTCAAGGCTCCTCTGTAGCCACTCTGGAATCTCACTTAATGAAAAAGGGGAAAGAAAGCTGGGCATGCTCACACACTCCTTGAATCCCAGCATTCGAGGCAGAGGCAGGTGGATCTCTTGGTTTGAGGCCAGCCTCGTTTAGAGAGTTTCAAGACAGGCAGGGACACACAGAAAAACCCTGCCTCAAAACAACAACAACAACGAAAGAAAGAAAGAAAAGGAAAGAAAAAGGGGAAAACAAACTTGTTAACTAATATCATTCTAAAAAACCTCCAAAGGGCTGGAGAGATGGCTCAGAGGTTAAGAGCACTGACTATTCTTCCAAAGGTCCTGAGTTCAATTCCCAGAATCCACATGGTGGCTCACAACCATCTATAACGTGATCTAATGCCCGTTTCTGTCATGCAAGCAGAGTACTGTATATACATAATTAATAAATAAATCTTCTTTAAAAGCCTCCAAAATCCTATGTACATGCTAAGAGAGTTAAGTATGACCTCCTTATAGAAGCCTTTACCAAGCTAGGTGGTGATGGTCCACATCTTTAGTCCCAGCACTTGGGAGGCAAAGACAGGTGGATCTCTGTGAGTTCCAGGACAGTCAGAGCAGTTACACAGAGAAACTCTGTCTCAAAACAAAAACGAAACGAAACAAACAAAAAGACCTCACCTTTCTACTGGGTGTGTTTAATTCTTTCTGTTTTGTTGTGTTGTTTTGGGGATTAAAGGCGTGCCCTATCACACCCAGCTGGTGTGTTTAATTCTCACCAAGAATGTCTCACTATTGACAACTTCATTTGAATCTATGGGGTTTTTGTTTGATTGATTGATTGATTGATTTTTAGCCAGTTATACTAGCATACACCTTTAATCCCAGCACCCTGGAGGCAGAGGCAGGTGGATCTCTGTGAGTTTAAGGCCAGCCTGGTCTATATAGTGAGCTACAGTCTAACCAGGGCTACATGTGAGACCTTACCCAAAAACAAACAAAAAACAAAACAAAACAACAGCAAACAAAGACCTTTATTTAAACTCTAATTCTTGCTTTGTGGGTTTTATTTTTTAAATTTATTAATTATTATTATTATTATTATTATTATTATTATTATTATTATTATTATTATTATTATTTTGGCTTTTCAAGACAGGGTTTCTCTGTGTAGCCTTGGCTGTCCTGGACTCACTTTATAGACCAGGCTGGCCTCGAACTCAGGTCGATCTGCCTGCCTCTGCCTCCCTCTGCCTCCCGAACCTGGGATTAAAGGTGTGCTTCACATCAAAACTCTTATTTGATTGTTTTTTTCAGTGCTGGAGACTGAACACATGACAGGCAAGGAATCTACCACATCCCTTGGCCAAATGCTCTGTGGTGGCGATCTTCACTGCGTGACTCTGAATCATATGCCTTATACTAGTGAGCTGGGTATCAATTATCTTTTTTTTTTTTTTTTTTTTTTTTTAAGCTCTGGGGCTGGAGAGATGACTCAGTAGGGAAGAGCATGAATTGCTCTTGCAGAAGAACCAGGCTTGGTCTCCAGCACTCACATGGCAGCTCACAACTGTCTATAACTCTAGTTCTAGGGGACTGACGTGCTCTTTTGGTCAGTGAGGGCACCAGAGCATAAGATGCATATACATACATATGGGCAGGCAAAACACCCATACAGATCAAAATAAGCCAGTCTTAAAAAGTAAAACAGGCTGGGCATGGTGGCACACACCTTTAATCCAAGCACTCAGGAGGCAGAGACAGGTGGATCGCTGTGGGCTCGAGGTCAGCCTGGTCTACAAAGTGAGTCTAGGACAGCCAATATAACACAGAGAAACCCTGTCCTGAAAAAAAAGGAAAAAAAAAAAAAAAAAACAATAGGCATGGGGTGGCTGGAGAGATGGCTCAGAGATTAAGAGCACTGACTGCTCTTCTAGAGGTGCTGAGCTCAATTCCCAGCAACCACATGGTGACTCACAACCGTCTATAATGGGATCTGGGGGCTGGAGAGACGGCTCAGCAGTTAAGAGTATTGACTGCTCTTCCAGAGGTCCTGAGTTCAATTCCCAGTACCCACATGGCAGCTCACAGCTATCTGTAGCTCCAAGAGCTAACACCCTCATACAGACTTACATACAGGCTAAACAACCAGTGCACATAAAAAAATTAAAATTAAAATAAATAAACTATTAAAAAAATAAGAAATTATAATGTGATCTGGTGTCCTCTTCTTGCTTGCAGGTACAATGCAGGCAGGGTATGTATATATAATAAATAAATTTCAAAGAAAGAAAGAAGATACAACAAAAGAAAATCAGGAAAACAAAATAAAACAGGCGGAGGAGAAATGATACAGAGAAGCAAGACTTCCTCTAAGATCTCTCGGGGCTCAAGGTTCAAAAGCTTTTTCAGTCTCCAAGTAAAGAAAATCCCTCCTCTTTCTCAGGGCTGGCTCATAAAGCTTGCTTGGCATCTAGGAAACCTGTAACCCAACATCCCTACCCTGTAAGATATAAACTTCTCAAACCTTCAGTCTGGCTGCTTCTTCTTCTTCTTCTTCTTCTTCTTTCTTCTTCTCTTCTTCTTCTTCTTCTTCTTCTCTTCTTCTCTT